>NC_041400.2:73523453-73643453 GCF_900747795.2 Erpetoichthys calabaricus | reverse complement strand
CTCATGACCCCCCCCTGCTCTCCCAATCCGTCTATTGACTTCATAGGAAAAGTCACCAGAGACATGAATGTCACTGCCAGGGTAAGTAAATCTGCACAGCACTCACAGTACCAGTGTACAGGCAGGCCATGATATCCAGCAACTTCGAGGGGATCCCGCGAATCCTCAGGATGTCCCAAAGGGCAGCTCGATCAACCAAGTTGAACGATTTGCAAAAATCAACAAAGGCTGCAAAGAAACTGCCGATATTTGCGTTTGTGCTCTATGAGAACCCTCAGTGCCAAGATGCGGTCGATGGTAGACTTCTTAGGCGTAAAACCAGACTGTTCCGGTCGTTGGTAGGTGAGCAAGTGATCACGGATCCTATTGAAGACGACCCTAGCAAGGACCTTACCCAGCATCGATAGCAGTGTTATCCCCCTGTAGTTGTTGCAATCCAGGCGATCACCCTTCCCTTTCCAGATAGGGACGACAAGTCCCATTTTTTCAGTCAGTTAGGATGATGCCAGTCTACCAAATGGAAGCAAAGATTGCTTGCAATGCCAGGAGGACAGCCTTACCACCAGCCTGGAGAAGTTCACCCTGGACACCACAGATCCCTGAAACCTTTTCTCTCTCTCAGCTGGTTCACAACCTGTGCAATCTCAGTGACATTGGGTGGTTCACAGCTAATTGGAGGATCAGCCTCAAGAACCGTGGACCCAGAGATATCCAACACCCTAGCCGGAGGATCAGCTTTGAACAACTGCTCAAAGTAGCCAGCGGGTCACAACTGCAGTGTCATCCATAAGGACCGTTCCATCAGCTGCCCTGACTGCAACTCTCCAAGGAACAGATTCAGATGTGCGTAATGCTTCAATTCCTCTGTAAGCAGGACGTGGATCGCTAGACCACAGATGGTGTGTCATTTGCTCACAAACAGACAGTCACGGTAGCGTATTATATAAGTAGATATGTAATTGTGAAGAAGTAACTTTGACTTGAAAAATACTGATCTTACAGTATCCCTTAAGTCCACATGCACTTCCTGACACTACCCTCTGTTATAACACACAAATGAATGTTGTTCCTGTTCTAACTCCATGCACAAAGTGCAAATATGCACAATAAATAAACAGCATACTATCGCCCTAACTTGGAAAATGTGCAGATCTTTATTACTGTGTAATTAACAGTTTAAAATTCAAAGTCTCAAAAGATTGGCAATCTAGAATTAGCATAAATCTATCTATCTAAATCACTCAGAGTTGGTGTATCAGCCACATGCATATGAAATACTGTAGTGTGTTTTCTGTAATAAGGTGACTCTCCTCCCTTTAGATACTCCTATACTCCTCTTAATCTCTGAAACTTATATTTTATCAGCCTCAGACTCATGACAGTCTGATGTCCCATCCACAAATGCCTCCTTTTTTGCACCCATTGATGCAAAGATGCGCTCTGCTTCAATGTGTCTTTATATTTTGACAAGAACGTTTGTTATTGGTAATAATTTATTACAACTCTATGTTTATGTTGCATAGATTACAAAAAGACATTGCACCATGAATTTTATCATAACACTGATGAAAAGACACTGAGTATGCAGGGGATAAAGTTTCATCTCGTACATACTTGGTACATCAGTGGGTCTGAAGTGCTCATTTTATTTAGACAAATACCTCAATGCGGCTCCAAGTTTAAGATTTTTTGTATTGTTTACTATGTGGCAAACCATTGTTACTTATCAATTTTCATCAGCAATGAATATATTAATTAGATTCTAATTGTGTATAGAAAAAGCACAGACTGGTGGAATGCTCTGAAGTATTATAATGGTATAATGGTATTTCACTTTGCTGTCACCTCTGTTCTTCAATTTGTGCCATTAAGCCAATCTCTCTAGCCACATGGCTTTTTTCTGGTTAGGAGCATCTTTGGCAACTAGGCTACAGTTTAACTGATGATCACACATAAATTCAGTTTTATTCGTAACTAGAGTAAAGGCAAATTCTCATACAGTGTCCTGTTTAGGTGTTTCTTTTGTTTTTTTTAATAGTTTAGACTCCTTGGCTTGTTTCATCTGACCATCGCTTTCTTCTTGTTTCTGTTTGTATACTGACTCATGCTCTGCCACACTATGTCCTAGGTTGTTGCCAAGCTGCTTCTCTGCTGCCATACAAATCCACAAACAACAAAACATCAGTTATATTTTTCCGTGTACCCAGAGATGTTAAAACTGGCTGATGCTAAACTGTTAAAGTGTGCTTTTAAATGGAGAGCTCAGATATTTGATGCAGCGCAATATTTGTCTTATCTGTGGAATCATAGGCAGGCAGATGCCAACCCATTGGCTCTGACTAATTTGCACGCATTTGGATTGCGAGAAATAATTTAAAGAAAACCCATACAGATATTGGAATATGTGCAAAGACTGCATGGACAGTGAAGGTCAGGAGTTTGTATCAAAGACTCTGGAGCTATAAGACCACAGTGCTAAACACTTGGTAACCATGATATGTGGGTTTATATACTAATATATACTAGTTTATAATATTAGTTATATACTAATACAACTAAAGTGCATAAAATAATTATATTGTCTTTGTGACATGTGGCAATAAAGCAAAAAATTAAACATTGCAAAATGTGAAATAATAAATAAAAAGGAAAAGAAAAAAAGGAAAAGAGCATTTTAAGTAGGTGAAAATTATCTTTCTCTTTGTTTTACCTCATTGTCTACTGTGAAGTAATCATTGGTCATTGTAATTTTGACAGACGTCCTCAGCAGCTCATTTCCACACCCTCTGCACTAAACTTGTAAAACTCAGAATCTGTTACTTCTAAGTATTATGTGCATATTTCATTTTAATCAGTCTGGTAGATAGCTGTTATACACATTGTCCAAAAAGAGGAAAGAATTTTATAACATTAGAGACTGGCTTTAACATTTAGGAAATACAGTATGCCTGTCATTAAAACAAACTAATTATTGTACACATTCTCAGAAACATGGGCATGTTCTAAAGACAAGCTGAACGATAAATGTCAAGCATTATCCAAATATTTACAGCATTGAAACGTTTTTATATTCACATATGACTCTAATGCGGATTGTTCTGAATGTTCACAGGTATAAATATTGCTACTCATACGACAGAGGGACTGAGCTGGGAAAGATATGCAGCAGGTTAGGGTGATAAAGGATAAAGATGGAAACGTACTCACAAGTGAGGAGAGTGTGTCGAACAGATGGAAAGAGTACTTTGAGAGGCTAATGAATGAAGAGAATGAGAGAGAGAAGAGGTTGGATGATGTGGAGATAGTGAATCAGGAAGTGCAACGGATTAGCAAGGAGGAAGTAAGGACAGCTATGAAAAGGATGAAGAATGGAAAAGCCGTTGGTCCAGATGACATACCTGTGGAAGCATGGAGGTGTTTAGGAGAGATGGCAGTGGTGTTTTTAACCAGATTGTTTAATGGAATCTTGGAAAGTAAGAATATGCCTGAGGAGTGAAGAAGAAGTGTACTGGTGCCGATATTTAAGAATAAGGGGGATGTGCAGGACTGCAGTAACTACAGGGGAATAAAATTGATGAGCCACAGCATGAAGTTATGGGAAAGAGTAGTGGAAGCTAGGTTAAGAAATGAGGTAATGATTAGTGAGCAGAAGTATGGTTTCATGCCAAGAAAGAGCACCACAGATGCAATGTTTGCTCTGAGGATGTTGATAGAGAAGTTTAGAGAAGGCCAGAAGGAGTTGCATTGCGTCTTTGTGGACCTGGAGAAAGCATATGACAGGGTGCCTTGACAGGAGCTGTGGTATTGTATGAGGAAGTTGGGAGTGGCAGAGAAGTATGTAAGTGTTGTACAGGATATGTACGAGGGAAGTGTGACAGTGGTGAGGTCTGCGGTAGGAGTGATGGATGCATTCAAGTTGGAGGTGGGATTACATCAGGGATCGGCTCTGAGCCCTTTCTTATTTGCAATAGTGATGGACAGGTTGACAGACGAGATTAGACAGGAGTCCCCGCGGACTATGATGTTTGCTGATGACATTGTGATCTGTAGTGATAGTAGGGAGCAGGTTGAGGAGACTCTGGAGAGGTGGAGATATGCTCTAGAGAGGAGAGGAATGAAGGTCAATAGAAACAAGACAGAATACATGTGTGTAAATGAGAGGGAGGTCAGTGAAATGGTGAGGATGCAAGAAGTAGAGTTGGCGAAGGTGGATGAGTTTAAATACTTAGGATCAACGGTACAGAGTAATGGGGATTGTGGAAGAGAGGTAAAAAAGAGAATGCAGGCAGGGTGGAATGGATGGAGAAGAGCGTAAGGAGTAATTTGTGACAGACGGGTATCAGCAAGAGTGAAGGAGAAGGTCTACAGGACGGTTGTGAGACCAGCTATGTTATAAGGGTTGGAGACGGTAGCACTGACCAGAAAGCAGGAGACAGAGCTGGAGGTAGCAGAGTTAAAGATGCTAAGATTTGCACTGGGTGTGACAAGGATGGATAGGATTAGAAATGAGTACATTAGAGGGTCAGCTCAAGTTGGACGGTTGGGAGACAAAGTCAGAGAGGCGAGATTGTATTGGTTTGGACATGTGCAGAGGAGAGATGCTGGGTATATTGGGAGAAGGATGCTAAGGATAGAGCTGCCAGGGAAGAGGAAAAGGCCTAAGCGAAGGTTTATGGATGTGGTGAGAGAGGACATGCAGGAGATGGGTGTAACAGAACAAGATGCAGAGGACAGAAAGGTATGGAAGAAGATGATCTGCTGTGGTAACCCCTAACGGGAGCAGCCGAAAGAAGAAGATTCTCATACACAAATAATTAACTGTAGCAACTGAATAAATAAATAAGGAGATTTGCACTATTAAATGATTGATAAAATTTTACTAGAGGATCTATCCATTTCTTTAAGGGAAAATGCAAGGAAAAAAACTCAAATTTTGCACAGGACAGAACAACATTACCAAATAAACGTAAACCAATTGACAAATGCAAAGATTTATATTTGATATAATTAATAAAGGTTAATAAATACATTTACTTATTAAATGGTGGTAGCAAGAAATTCAGTTCACCATATCATATATATAGTTAAAATCTTAGTTTGAGCTTTTATTACTATTAGATATTTATGATCACACTGATTTTGGTCTGATTTTGACAGGAGGCTTAGGTCCTCAGATGAACAGTAATAAAAATACACACAACATGGAAATTAAAATTGTTGTCCCATTTCTGCTTGATGGTATCTGTTATATCACAATTATGTCTTCTAGAATTTTAGTTCACTATTTATGACGGCTATATGTTGCACAATTCGTTAATGTTATTACTGGCCTTTTAGATGTACTGTACTTAAAACTTTGAACCTGTAAAATTAGTTTCCTATAATATGCATAGAGATTGTTGGCGATTTACAACCCTTTGGCAGAGAGGAATGTTCTGGGCTAAGGTCATCAACTTTCAGGTCACAATGTTTTAAAAGGAAAGGTCTATTTTCATGAGAAGAGAGTCATTCAGCAAACTGGCTAGATCTCACTTCCACTTATTATCACCACTGGATAAAATCAGATGTCACCTCTGAGCACTGAATACTAATCATCACTTCTCATTAGGGTTAAATACAGCAGTAAAGTGACTGTTTAATGTATTTCCTGGGCTTTCCACCATGGCTGCCTGCTCTGCATTTTTGAGTTTATGGCGAGATTGTTTTGATTTATAGATTTGGGACAGTGCTCTCTGAATTGTTATATCTGTTTCTGTTAATAAGGGATTTTTCCAAGTATTTCTTTACTTACCGCTCATTACAGCAACTTTATATTTTATAAGCAATATACATACATATAAAGTACAGTGTCCTTCAGATATATTCAGACCCCTTCACTTTTTACACAATTTGTTATGTGTTAAAATCATTTGAATTCATTTTTCCCTCATCAAATATCATTGAATACTTCAAAATTACAAAGAAAAAACTGGATTTTAGTTTCTGCTAAATTTGTTACAAATAAAAAACTGAAACATCACATTCACACAAGTATTCAGACCCTTTGTTATGACACTTGAAATTTTGTTTCTGGTACATCCCGTTCTATTGATCATCATCATTTCTGCAACTTGTTTGGAGTACATCTGTGTTAAATTCAATTGACTGCACACGATTAAGACATGCTCAAACTTGCCTATAGAGCTTAGAGACAAAATTGTGTTGGGGCAAAGATCAAGGAAAGGCTACAAAAATATTTAGCAGTACTGAAACTTCCCAAGAGCACACTGGCCTTCATAATTCTTAAATGAACGAAGTTTGGAACAACCAGAACTCTTCCCAGAGCTAGCTGCCTGCCTAAACTGACCAATCAGGAGTGAAGGGCATTTGTAAGAAAGGTGACCAAGAACTTTATGGTCACCCCGACTGAGCTTCAGAGAACCTGTGTGGAGACAGAAGAAACTGCCAGAAGGACAATCAAAACTACAACACTGCTCATTCAAGCCTTATGGCAGAGTGCCCAGAAGATACATGAAAGGCTATTTGGAGGCACTTAAAGGATTCTCAGACTATGAGGAACAAGATTCCCTGGTCTGATGAAACCAAGATTAAAATGTTTGGGCTTAACACTAAGCATCTCATCTGGAGGAAACCAGGCACTACTCGCTTATCACCTTATTCAACAGTAAAGTATGGTGGTGGCAAAGTACAGAGACATCCTTAATGAAAACCTACTCCAGAGTGCTCAGGGCTAAAGGTTCACCTTCAAACAGAACAATGGCCTTAAGCACAAAGCAGAGACAACAAAGGAGTGGTTTAGGGTCAACTCTATGAATGTTTTTGAGTTGCAGAGCCACAGTCCATACTTGAACCTAATCGAATACCTCTAGAAAGACCTTAAAATAGCTATTCACTAACCATCTCCATCAAACCTGACAAAAAGCAGTGACCCAATCCTGAGCCCACTAAACTGGACCCCCTCAACGCCCTGGCTGCGCCTAGAAATTCTGTCCATAAAAGTTATGAACAGAATCGGTGACAAAGGGCAGCCCTGGCGGAGTCCAACTCTCACTGGAAACGGGTTCGACTTACTGCCGGCAATGCGGAGCAGGCTCTGGCAACGATCATACAGGGACCGAACAGCCCTTATCAAGGGGGCCGGTACCCCATACTCTCGGAGTACCCCCCACAGGATTCCCTGAGGGACACGGTCGAATGCCTTTTCCAAGTCCACAAAACACATGTAGACTGGTTGGGCAAACTCCCATGCACCCTCCAGGACCCTGCTAAGGGTATAGAGCTGGTCCACTGTTCCGCGACCAGGACGAAAACCACACTGTTCCTCCTGAATCCGAGGCTCGACTATCCGACGGACCCTCCTCTCCAGGACCCCTGAATAGACTTTTCCAGGGAGGCTGAGGAGTGTGATCCCTCTGTAGTTGGAACACACCCTCCGATCCCTTTTCTTAAAGAGGGGGACCACCACCCCGGTCTGCCAATCCAGAGGCACTGTCCCTGATGTCCATGCGATGTTGCAGAGGCGTGTCAACCAAGACAGTCCTACAACATCCAGAGCCTCCTTTAACCGCCACCTTATCGTGGTGGAGGGGTTTGCGTGTCCCAATGATCCTAGGAGCTCTGTTGTCCGGGGCTTTATGCCCCTGGTAGGGCCACCCAAGGCAAACTGGTCCTAGGTGAGGGATGAGACAAAGAGCGGTTAAACAAACCTCCTATGATGGAAAACCATTTTGGACGGCGTTTTCCCTTGCCCGGACGCGGGTCACCGGGGCCCCACTCTGGAGCCAGGCCTGGAGGTGGGGCTCGATGGCGAGCGCCTGGTGGCCGGGCCTGCACCCATGGGGCTCGGCCGGGCACAGCCCGAAGAGGCCTACGTGGGTCCCCCTTCCCATGGGCTCACCACCTATGGGAGGGGCCAAGGAGGTCGGGTGCAGTGTGAGTTGGGTGGTGGCCGAAGGCGGGGACCTTGGCGGTCCGATCCTCGGCTACAGAAGCTGGCTCTTGGGACGTGGAATGTCACCTTTCTGAAGGGGAAGGAGCCTGAGCTAGTGCTTTCAGGACATTACCTTGTCAAATAACTTTCATAACCTCTTGATCTGCACTTGACATAATCTACTGCTGAGCTGGTCTGCTTCAAGTATTTTGAAAGAAAATATTAGGTGATACAAGAAATTACAATTAAATTTGATGATCCTGCGATGATAATCATTTAGAGAAAATACTGTATGCAACGAACATATTAATAAAACATAATAACCAGTTCACTGTGAAATTATTTTGTATACTAATATGTTTTACTAATTTTGTATGTAACAGTTATTTTACATTTTAAGCCCAAGTAAAGGAATAGGAAAATTTGCAATGCTTCAGTTCAGATTCCTGAAATGTGTTAATGTGCTTTATTACAAAATGTGTGTTGTGCAAAATAAATTTGCATCGATTTATTTAGTATTTCTTACCACTAATTAACTGTTTGAAAATGGAGCATATTAAAAAGAAGTATGGTTTATTTGTTTCCATTTTTATTAAAACTTTTCTGTAAGCACTGTTACCAGATAAGTAAGTCTTTTTAAGTTACTGATGTTTTTTAACAACTGATTGTGTGAAAAAAAGTCACATTTGCTAGAGTACCTTTAATCTAAATGTTTAAAGGCATCTGATTTCAAAACCACTGGATTATGTTATTTTGAATTATATTCTTTCCTGCACTGTAAACTGCACAAAGCCATCTTTAAAGTGGACGCATGATGATAACACATGTCCTCATTGAACATATAGTAGTAAAACAGGCTGTCAGCATTACCAATCTGGCCACAGCCAATCAAAATAAACAAGAAACAGCAGTTCCAAAGTAACATTTATATCACAACAACAAAATACTTGACCAATCCAAAAGCACCTTCAAACAGAACAAAGAATACTTCTAGGATGTCTATAACCCAGAATCATAAGAGTTTGGGGCTATTTTAAGTATTCCGTTTGTTTTGGTTCTTCTGCAGGAAAAAGAAAAATGGTTTTGGTTGGTTTCTCTTGAAAAAAAAAAAAAGAGAGAGAATTTTAAAAGCTGTTCCCTCACCTGAATAATGAACAAAGAACATATGCAAAGGAAAGACTCAACTGTGTTATTTTTGAAATCTAAAGATTCACCTTACTAAGGATGACTGACGGCTGAAGACAATTGCTAACCTTGTGAAGGCAAAAGTGTGTGTACCTGGTGTGCCATTATGCTGATGACAGCTTTCCTCTATTTGGATATTTTCTTTGTTGGGGGTCTTCATCTCGTTGACTGTTTCTGCTACCCTGTTCTCCCAATTTTGTACAAAGCATTTCTTTCCTGTTTCCTCAACAATGTCCTCACTTAAAATTTCCTCTTCATTCCTGGAAAGTTCCTCTTCCAGTGTCGTAAATTGTTGCTGCACAAGATCTATATTTTGTAGTTTGCCCTCTGCATCTTTGTTTTTGCTTTCAGATCTAATTTCATCTGTCATCATTAATTGCTGCTGCACAATTACCAAATTGTGCACTTCTGACTGTGAAGCATCTTCATCGTCAATTTCTTCTGAATCCAAAGACCCTCTTTCATCAGGTGTCTTAAGCTGTTGTTGAACAAGAATTACACTGTGCACTTCTGGCAGTGAAGCATCTTCGCCATCACTTTCATCTTCATTTTCAGATTCTCTTTCATCAATCGTCTTAAACTGTTGCTGCACAAATATGTTGCTGGCTTCTATCTGTAAAACATCTTTTCCATCACACTCTTCTTTGTCACCAGAAAAACATTCATATCCTGTGTGAAGCTGCTGCTGCATTATAATTCCATGGTGAGATTCTGGCAGTAAATCTTCTTCTTCTCTCTCCTCTTCATATTCTTGAATAAGTTTCATATCTGTGGTTGGAAATTGCTGCTGCACGAAAATCACATTTTTTATTTCTGTAAGAATGCTCTCCTCATCTCTGTTTTCTTCATTGCCAGAACTCCTTTCATGCACTTCCTCCACCTGCCTCTGTATGGGAGCCACAGATTCAATTTGTGTTTGTAACTCTTCCACAGCTTCAATCTGTTTTTCAAAACTGGGACAATTCTCCTGAGACAAAATGGTGTCCAGCAAAGGCACAAGAACTGAACTCTCTGTATTCTGATGCAAGTATTCCTTCTTGTCTTCTGCCTCTTTGCTTTCCAACCTCTTCTCATTTACCATCTCGAGCTTCTCCATCAACAGACTGACATTTTCTTTATCTGTAAAAATACAAGATAGGGTTGAAAATCTCTTGCACAGAGAGTGTAAACTGTCAATTCCAGTAGTTTTCCAATTGTGCTCTCATGGATAACCAGCTTTATTTCATGTTACCTTTGTTTGGATCATGAAACAAAAGATATAATGACAACTAAGATTCAGTTTACATCTGAGAAAAATGTAAGTGCAACCTTTATAGCAATTAATTGCACTATTAATTTAACATATTAGAGGCTGTGATGGATTGCCGGCTTTATATTCCGGCCCTCACCCCCAGGCCGCCAGGAGGAGCTCTCCCGACAGCATGGACGGGCCCCGAATTCCAGCAGGGCCTCATGGACTATGTAGTTTTTATACACAGCCCTGCTGGATACCCTGGGGACCACTGGGAGTCGCTGTCGGGAGGCCCGTGGACTCGTATGTGCCCTACAACTTGGAAGTACGTCCTGGTCACGTGAACAGGAGAGATGACGTACTTCCAGGTTGAAGAAAAGGACTGTTTACCCTGACCCGGAAGGAATAAGGAATTGTGGACTGTTGGGCAGGAACACCTCTGGGTCAGGGTGTATAAAAGGACTCTGGGAAAGCCCAGACACCGAGCTGAGCTGGGAGGTAGGTTGGCGAAGTGTCTGGGAGTGGAGTTATTGTATTTGATTAGTGATTGGTTTATTATATGAGTAGTGTGGAGTGGAGGGTGCTTTGTGCACGTGATTACAAAATAAAAGAGTCTTGTACTTTTACTTGGTGTTTGGAGTGGTACCTGAGGGTTCAAGAGGTGGATTGATACCTCTACTGCTACACTGGTGTAGTCTGCAGGATTCTCTGGCCGTCTGTTGGCAGGGGACCTGTAATTCAATTAAATACTGTGTATGCAGACGACCCTAAGAAGGTCCCGCTTCAACACACGAAGGTGCAAACACCACCCACTATAGAGAGCGCTGCAACGGTGATGAGTCTTGTCTCGTACTGGTTCGAGATGGGGAAAAAGTCCATGAGGAAGAATGGGCGAGCCCAGATGATACAGAACCTCACAGAAATGTGGCCACCACATTTCCTGCGGAAACCAGAGCCGAGATCGACATAATGAGAGAACGGGGGCTAAGGCACAAACAGAGCAGTGAACGGATGACTGTACTGGAGCCTGAAACAACCCATCATATGTCGGAGGTATGTGTCACGACAAAACCCGAGGCGCAAGGAACTGTGTTTTCTTCTTTTACAGAAGCCGAGCGATTCGGGTTACCATATAAGAAAGACACATGCCTCACACCTTGGCAAGATGGCCACGAAGACGAGGAGTCTATGGAATTACAGCTGGGGCGCCTCGACGATCACATGGACTATCCTGGTGCAGGCTGGGTAAAACGTCATCAAAACACAAAGTCACCTGACCAGGATGGGACCTGTTTATTCGCCGACACACGTCGCGTGACCTCGCGCGGTGGATGCCGGGAAGGAGAAGGTCAATTGCGGTCTGTCGGTGAGATCGTCTTCTCCCAAACGAATCCGAACTCCTTGAAGGGGAAGGGGGAAGCGAGCAAAGCATCGCCGAACTTAAATAAAGAGAAAGAGGGGCGGGATGTGACTGAAGGGTCTGCCGTTAAAGAAAAAAAGGCAGATCTCAGTCGGCTCGGAGCAGCCAGCCGTCCCTCTTAAGACTCCAACTCCCAAGAGCCTTTGCGCGACCCAGCCGAACACGTGCCCAGAGGGGACGTGCTCATTGGCTCCCGGCCGGCAGGTAAGGAAAATGAGGAAGCGAACTTACCTCCGGCCGAAGTAAATAACTTTGTGGACGTGTGGGTCCTCGAGAAGTACCTCGAGCCCGTATATACTTTCTTTCAGGCTTTAAAGGAGCTGAAGGAACGTGTTGAGGAGCTGGGAGCTACAGCCGAGGCGCCGCTAAAAGGACTACAAGAATACCTGTGGCGATTAGGCCGAGAAGCCCCGGTCTTGGTGGATTCGGCGGTACAGGTAAGCCTAAGCCGTACTGGATATAATAAAGGGACACAGTGCAATCCGGCCCCGCAGTTAATAAGTAGCGGGTGCCAAACCGCTGTGTGCCTGACAGTGGAGCGTGGTATGGTGACTGAGTGGTCGGGGGAAGGACCGAGCGAACTGGGACAGCTGTGCGAGACGGCTTCCCGGAGCGATGCAGACCTCAAGATCCCGACCCGCGTGATGAGGGAGTTGCCGCTACTAACAGGAGGAGCGGAGGAAGTGCCGATCAAACCGGTACAGCTCATAAGTGGTGTTACCCGGAGTGATACGGTGCTGATGACGCCGCCTCCTAAAAAACAGAAGTCAAAGGGCGTGCAGACAGCAAAGGGGCTCTCTTTTTCCAGTAGAGAGTCCCCAGCTGTGCCCAAGCCCCAGAGTAAGCAGGAGATCCCCAAAGTAAAACGTGGGTCTCCTGACAAGATGGAGAGACGGGCTGAGAGCAGCGAGGCGGCCGTAAAACCCCCCTTGGCAGAGGAAAGGACGGAGTTGACAGAATTCCCGAGATGTTTCCAGTCTCGGGGAGAAAGACAACCGGGAGGACGACGGCGGTGTTACAACTGTCATCAGCCGGGCCACGTTTGGCGAAGTTGTCCTTGGAGGACAGGGGAACGGAGGAACAACTGCTACACAGTTCCCCCTAGGTTCTCTGGGGGACCTAGACAACACGGCCGAGGCCCGACTGGATGCTCCGCCCCAGTTGTCGTCGCTAAGGGGGTGGGGGGGGGGGGGGAATTGTGATGGATTGCCTGCTTTATATTCCGGACCTCACCCCCAGGCCGCCAGGAGGAGCTCTCCCGACAGCATGGACGGGCCCCGAATTCCAGCAGGGCCTCATGGACTATGCAGTTTTTATACACAGCCCTGCTGGATACCCTGGGGACCACTGGGAGTCACTGTCGGGAGGCCCGTGGACTCATATGTGCCCTATAACCTGGAAGTATGTCCTGGTCATGTGAACAGGAGAGATGACGTACTTCCAGGTTGAAGAAAAGGACTGTTTACCCTGACCCGGAAGGAACAAGGAATTGTGGACTGTTGGGCAGAAACACCTCCGGGTCAGGGTGTATAAAAGGACTCTGGGAAAGCCCAGACACCGAGCTGAGCTGGGAGGTAGGGTGGCAAAGTGTCTGAGAGTGGAGGAATTGTATTTGATTAGTGATTGGTTTATTATATGAGTAGTGTGGAGTGGAGGGTGCTTTGTGCACGTGATTACAAAATAAAAGAGTCTTGTATTTTTACCTGGTGTTTGGAGTGGTACCTGAGGGTTCCACTGGTGGATCGATACCTCTACTGCTACAAGGCATTAAACAAACTTTATCAACATAAAGGTGATGCCCAAATTAAACATAAGATGAAAAATACCTGCTGGTTGAGCTGTGTCGTTTTGCTCCACATCTTGTTTCTCCTCTGTCCAAAGTTCAGTGTTATCTTTTTCTGATCTACATTTAACATCACTGTGTTTCTCTTCCCATTGTACAAGACAGTGCTCCCCAGAAGACATGCCTGCTTCCTGAAACTTTTCCTGCTGAGCATATTCACTTTCATATTTCATAAATTCTGTAAAATAAAAAAAAGTTCATCAACAATAAACTTACATTTAACTATGTACAACAGTAATCCATTGAAAAGAAAAAAAAAAGTTTCAAACATGTCCCTCAAATCGTTTTTCTTAATTTTGTTACTTTAGAAAATGAATCATCTAAGATTCATCCAGCCTTATTTCATACTGACTGACTACTCAGTCAAAGATAAAGGAGTGGAGAAAAAATTATTAATCTCATGTTTTCATGGCAAACAGTCACAACTAAATTCCTGATATAGTGGGTTTCAAAATGAACAACAGCAAACAAACATTGAAACAACCATTAAAGAATGTTGCATTATTTTAATGTCAGGACCCTGTCACATACTCAAAATGTTTCAAACGCATTATTGTTAAATAAACCAACCCTGAAAATAGTCTTTTGCACGTTCCTGAAGCATGTTCATACAAAATCCAGCTTTTGAACTGAAAACACACCTCTTCCCACATTCAGTGATTGTTACAGTGAAGCTCATAGCAGTAAGCCACACTTGCAGTACTTGGTTAGTCAACCTTAACACACAATGGGGAATAGTTTTAGATGCTAATAAATTTGTTTTTTGGACATATTTTGTACAGGTCTTATTATGCAGCTTTGTTTATTTATTTATTTTTGTATGTTGAATATTTTAACATTATATTTATGATTTTATTCTAGTGACATCTTGGGACTTCTGTTGCTCAAAGGCAGTACCATTTGTTTATACTGCCGATGACCATTGCTTACTCGTGATTGTTGTCATCTTAATGTGTGACATCACAACACAGTCCCTTTAATAAATGACAACATGGTGAAACTGATACCTGAAAATTGATTTCTCTCGATAAATAAATAATGAATAAATAAATGTCTTTGTAGTTTATTTAGGAGAAATTAAATCAGGATAATGAAATTACCTTTGATTTTTTTTTTAACTTTGTTTCTGTGACTTCTATCCATTATTTTGACCCATTACTGATCCCTAACCTCATATCTACTCTCTTCTATTGTTTAGCACCTCCCTTATGCTAGAGAATGGTGCTGTCAAGAAGACATTAGTGCCAGGACATTGTCTGATTTTTCATTGTGACCTTGGTCATGTTTTAGCCTTTGATTACTGGCTGTTCCATTTAGTGCCACCTCCAAATCACATCACCTCCTTAGGCCGGGTCTATATTTATTGCGACGTGTGCTCCAGTGGACGCTACTGCTATGCAAGTGTTGTACTATTTATACTTTCACATGTACTTTACATAAATCTGGAAGATTCCACCAGGTAGCAGTGCAAGATATCATCATGGCGAGAAAACATTCAGCTTTGGTGGGTTGTGAATTGCCTGAAACATCCATTAAATTCTGAGGACACCTTGCCATAATATCTATGAAAAGGATGTTTAATGATTACATCCATTAATACAGGGATGCACCCATTCCATCAAGCATCAGGCGTGAGACAGAAACAATCCCTGGACGGGGCATCAACTCATTGCAAGCTGAACACAAGCATACACATACACTAGCGTCATTTTAGCTTCAACGAATTCCCAAACCTTCATGTTTTTGAAAAGAAACTGGAGCACGCTGTGGAAACCCACCAGGAAAACACCAGGGACGTGAATCCCTGCGAGGCAGCAGCGCTACAGCTCTGCCACCGTGCCACCACCACATGTGTAATTATTAACAGTATTCATTATTTAAATGAAGTTAACGACTTATCTTTAAAATGTAACATACATACTGAATACATACATACGAATGTGACATCACGAATGTGATATCAAAGTATAAATCTAAGGATTCTAAATCTGCAGACAGCTGGAATATCAGTGTTCTCTGTGGCAACTGCTGCTGTCAGTTCAAGAGGAAACCCCAGAAGCACATAACGATTAATAACTGGGACGGTTTTAAGGTGACATTTGCTGGCATACATTCTGATGCTGTTGTGAAGGTACAAAAAAAAAAAAAAAAAAATGATGGCACAGAACATGGTATATGAGACGTTTACCACGCATCGTGTCATTATGTTGGGGAATATGGAAGCTTGAATATAAAAGCACCATGTATGTCGGCATTTTGCTTCACCACATCGAACCATTCATCAAACATCGAAGCACGCACATTTATCCTGTAGGATCTACAAAGTGGCTTCCTGTCCAATATAGATAGTAAACAGAGACGGACGTCACATTCTAACTTGATCACACTGACCCCCTGACTTTTTGCTGGTACTGCAACTCACGCACAAGTTGCGTGAATTTCTGACGATGTGCTCAGAGGACGCATCAAATGAACGCTGGGAACGCGTGACAGCCATAATGTGCACGTGTACACTTACTGAGCATGAAGTATAAACTGGCCCTTAGATCTTCTTTGGAATCCAAATCTGAATGTCAGTCTAATACTCACATCTAAACTAGCCTGAAACCACCCTGAAAGGAAAAGGTTAGTTATTTTCAATTTTAAATTAAATTAAGATTGAAATTCTCTTAATATACCTATATTGCTATTGGAGTACTTTTCTAACTGGGTGAAAACATAAAACAAATACTTACCATTGTTTTGCACTGAGGTGTGAGTTGTATCATATGATTTCACATTTGTAACACTGGTGCCAGTATCAAAGACAGACAGTTGATTATGGTCAATGAGCTCACATTTGAATGGTGTACTATCTTGTTTCAGTACGGTACTGGAAGATGATACGACAGGTGTCTGGTCAACATGGCTGCTAACTATAGAAGAGGCAGGGGGAGAAGCAGTAAGAGAGGAAGGCTCTGTGAGAATGAGGTTTGCACTGACTGTGTTGGAGGAAACAATTGTGTCAGGAGGTATCTGGACAAGGTTGGCACTAGCTGTGTTAG
This sequence comes from Erpetoichthys calabaricus, assembly GCF_900747795.2. NCBI lineage: Eukaryota > Metazoa > Chordata > Cladistia > Polypteriformes > Polypteridae > Erpetoichthys > Erpetoichthys calabaricus. The sequence continues at coordinate 73,626,800 of NC_041400.2, read as the reverse complement.
CAGAAGACAGTGTGGCATGAGCAAAACTACAGCTAACTGACTGGGTAGGGGGAGGCGTAGCAGGAGGTGTGGGTTCAAGGCTGGCAGTGGCTACAACAGAGGAAGAAGAAGAGGCAGGATTTGTGAGGTGAAGGCTCGTACTCTTAGATGTTATTGTGGGGGGAGGCGTAAGTGGCATGTCAGGGTTTGACATTACTAGGCTGGCACTGAAAGCCCCCGAGACCAGGTGAAGAGGGGCTGGAATACTGGGTTGTGCAAGACTATTCTCTTGTGCTTGGACTTCATTCTGAGGTTGTGAGATACCTTCATAACAGCTGGTCTCAGCCCTGGTCGGCCTGCTGAGTGATATAGTTGCTTCTTTAAAGTTAGTATCTGTTAAGGAAGCTTTTCTAAAGGGGCTGCTGGGATGAAAGACAGGTGATGTTGGTTTGGGACTCCTTGGAGAGATAGGGCTCTCTGGCTTGCCAAAAATAAAAGCTGTGTCAGTAAGACTCCTCTGGTAACGTCGAAAGGGGCTTTTTCCTAAAAAGAAAAAAATATCAGTAAATGAAAAGTTCATTATGTTCATTAGGACAATACATCTTTAAAGTAAGGTCCTTAGAGATGTCCTCTTTGTTGAAAGGAAAATAACAGCAAATTAAGAAAGCTTCATTTGCAATATTACTATTCTTATCCACACTGATATGCTGTATTTTTAGAGCAATGTATTCAAGGACATAATGTGATAACAATTAAACTAGGGACAAGAAGCTGAACAATAGCTGAGCAACTGTAAATATGAAGCAGTAAGATACCAAAAATATATACAACTTTTTAAAAAATTTTCCACAAGATGGATCAAAGCTAATTTTACCGAGTTGAAAGCTCCCCTTGCTGGTGGAAAACAATTTTAAGGCAGATGTGTACAGTGGTAATCAGGCTGTAATCAAGTAATCATGAAGGGAAACTCACTTATTCACAGTTTATCAAAATTCTAGACACTTTGAAAACTGCTCACCTTACAAAACAAACAAAATTCCATAATCATTTATGTTAACTTTTGAGACAGACATAGCCATATAATTGCCAAAGTGGTACACTTTCATCCACCTTGGCATATCTTAAGTCAAGCCATTGTGATGTTCACAGTGGCCTATCAGTTTTCCTGTGTTATTTATACCTAATCAGACAGTTAATTCCTAGGAATTATGCTTGATCTTGTAGAATTTGCTCATTTTTTCTCTTGTATTAACACATTTTTTTCCAGAACTTCAAGGAAAAGCTGATTAGGTTAATTGGCATCACAAATTTATACTAGTCATTTTTTGTTTTGTTAGTTTCCTCTTTATTTCTAAGAATAATTAAATGACATTTAATATCAACATACTTATTCTGTGTTAGCACAATGCTCAATTTATGAGCATTTCTCATAAATTTAGGATGGCTTGGCAATTGCAGATTTTTGAGTTTATGTGCTGCATCAGGGTTGGATAATGGATGGATGGATGGAAGTGCTGCATCAGACATCACATGAGTTGAAACTTCATCTGTTCCTATTTTTCTGGACATAGAAGTTATGACCTTAAGTATGCTAACATATTGTCCAAAATGCTACAGTGAAAGGTTGTGCAGTTCTATGCATCACTAAGAGTTGAAACAATAAACTGCAACTTCAGTGAAACTGAAAACTACAAGACGTTTAGAAATCTCTGAACCCAGTCTCCTGGAGGTGAGAGGCATTCAATCTAGACACTGTTCCATTATACCATTTATATGTGTAATTGTGTGCCTTTTATCTTTATATTACTGTACTAACATTTCCTTTCTGTACTTTTCTTTTTCAAACTATGCCGTGACCATATCAGTTGCTTTTCCAAGTCTGACCATATTTGAAATGACTATATTAAAAGAATTTCATGAAGTACCTTGTAATATCTGAATTAGTTACAATACTTAAGATGGAGAAGCACTCTATAGTTCCTGGAGTTTGTGGTGAAAATATCTTCCCTTCATTTTTTTCCACCATGTTTCTCATAATAAAAGGACCTAAAAAGTTTTGACAGAATGCTTACCTGAAGTAGGTGTTCCAGGACTTCTGGGAGAGGTACAAAAAGTAGAGGAGGAGGAGGAGGAGGAGAGCTGTCTGAAAAATTCACGTGGATTCATGGTTCTCTGTGACACCAGAGCTGCAGCTTCCTGAAATAATGGAAAGAAAAGTCAGTATTAAGCAAATATTTAGCAAACAGGGGAACAAGTACTACCTTATGACTCATTATACTGTAAAGCCAAATGGCTGAGGGAAGAAACAACCTTACACAGCTCTTCTTTGAGCAACACACTTGTCTCAATCAGTTACTAAATGTACTCTATTCAGACAAAATCTCATACAGGGGGTGAAATTCATTATCCAGGATAGTAAGAAGCTTCTGGAGTAAACTCTGTTCTACTACATCCTTCTGTGAGTTTAGCCAGACTCTTATGACTAAACTAGTCTTTTTAATCAGTTTATTTAGTCTGTTGACATCACCAGCACTAATGTTTCTTCTCCAGCACACCACACACTGGTGGAATGTATTTAAGAATGCACACACCAAACAACCTCAACCTCCTCAGAAAATAGACTGTGACTATTCCTGTATACAGACTCCATGTTGATACTCCACTCAAGCCTATTCTTCAAATGCACTCAAGGTATCTGTATGTCCTCCCCATGTCCACTTCTTTACAATCAATGAGAATCAAAGACAGAGTGGGCTTGACCCTCCTGAAGTCTACGTTTGTCTCCTTTACCTTACTGATGTTGAGGCGTAGGTGGTTCAATTTACACAACTCAACAAAGTCCTTTACTAGTGTCCATACTTATTCTCCTGTCCTCCACTAATGTGCCTTAAATGAAAGAAGGTGATAGCAGAAGTGTGTATAGTAAAAGATGAGGCAAAAAATAAATTAAAAATAAAATCATGATTTTTTTTTTTTTGCTGGCTGTGAAACCTCACATCTTTTGCATTCACAAGTCATTTTAGGGCCTGCTGTTGCCCTTTTCCATTGCACTGGCCTACAGTGTCACAGAATATTTCCCCATACTAAACACTGCACTACAGACACTGAACATTTCTTACCGCTGCCTTTTCAATGGATTCACTCCGACGATACCTGTTTCTCATTTCTTCTTCATGTTCTCGCTGCTGCTGCTCCTGAGGTAGACCAAAAAGAAAACTTTAGTTTAGTGGCAGAAGTCATTTTCATAGTAACTTTTGGTAAAATTGAAGTAACTCCATAATAACATTTATAGCTGTGATCTTTTCAGTCATGTTTTCAAATACCTCTAAAGTAGTAATAGAACAATTTCAGCAGGCTAACAATAGAGCATTAAAAAGGTTAATTCTGCTTGACACAAAGAATAAACTAGCCTCTCTATATTTTGGATATCAATATATAACAACTCGCTCAAAATGCCTTGGCTGGCGGTCACGAAGCATGAATTAGGCTTACAAGTACTCTGCTTACAGTAACTTTCCCATTCTCATTCTAAAAGTGACAGTTAAAAGATGGTAAAAAAACAAAATATAAAGGCGAACAATTAATATTTTGGAGAACAAGGTGAATATTAACATAACTACTATAAAGTGACCCAAGATATACAGTCCATTAATAAAAAAAAAAAAAATGGACAAATGTATACATACACTAGACGTTTACAAAAATAAACACTATACACAGAAAAAATATCCCACCAAATAAACATTACATAAAGTCCAGGTTCTAACAGCAACTGAGAAGATAGTTGAAAATGCTGAAGCCACATAAAGTAAAGTGAAAGCAAAAATATGACAGAAGTGAATGAGCCAAAATAAAACAAAACAACCAGTCAGAGTTCCATGATGTGAAGTCTTTTCCTATAAAAATCAGAGAAATGCCTTTCTATAGAACTGTGATTAGACAGAATCTGGAAGTCTCTTAACATTGGTAGCAGTCATCAAAAAATGTATTTGAAAGTAAACTCAAGGTGGCGGAGTATAAAGAATGAGATGAAGGTAGAGAGAGAGGGAACTGAGCTCTAACATCGTCTATATATAGAAATGAACTGGAAATTTTTTTAAACAAACATTTTGGTGTCTTGCATGTCTGTAATACAGTAGTAATTGAAATCTGTTCAGTTAGCCAATAAAAGGTGTCATTTTGCTTCACTTTTCATTAATGGTAACAGAAAGTTCCACCTGAAAGGGTTTGCAGCTGTCAATCATCTTCCTCATTCTATTTCAATAGATGATTATTTTTTACATAGGGAACAACTCACAATTATGTAAAAAGACAACAATTAACTGAAACAATTGAACAAACCAAACAAATAATAAAAGTTATGTATCACTACTACAAATAAATCATGACTATTGTGGATTATTTTTAAGATGAAGACAGAAGGATTTAAATAATGGAGAATTGTAACAACTGATACATAAGTGTCTAGGTTAACAGCTGAACGTGGCATGGATTAATCTAAAATAAAGTTAAAGCCCTCTAAGTAGGAGTTGCCACTATAATCTTGCTATTTTTGAAATAGCAACCACTAAAATGGTTATTGATAAAGCTGAATATCATCAATATCTAAATTAAAATTAATATTATGTTTATTAATGTCATCTTCTAATTGCAACATATACGAATATAAAGTAATGGCCCCATTACTGAACCCCTAGGAACACAATTTTTACCTGTAGATAGCAAAGAGAAAGCACTGCAGGTCCTGAAATTTACTTGAGGAATAGAAAGTAAACCACCTGGGAATACTTTCTGATTCATTTATCTTCAAAACTATTTAACCCAGCTACTCTATTGTGATAGACTGACGCAGAACAACCCTGGACAGGATGCTAGTCTTTTGTGGAGCACATTCTCATACATAATTCCTTCAGACTGACTTCAGTCAGTCAGCCAGTCATTTTCTAAACTGCTTAGTCCTAAACAGGGTATGGGTATACTGGAGCCTACCCCAGCTAACACAGGGTGCAAGGCAGGAACATATCCTGGACAGGGTGCTAGTCCACTGCACACACCAACTACAAACTAGCACCAATTTAGTTTCACCAATTCACCTAACCTGTATGTCTTTGGATTATGGAAAAAAAACCGAAGCACCCAGAGAAAGCTCACATGGACACAGTGGAAACAAGCAAACTGCATGCAGGGAGGAACTGGGATGTGAAGCCAGGTCTCCTTACTGAGAGGCAATAGTGCTACCACTGCACCACAAGTTTGCCCCTTTCTTGATCACAGCAACTAAGTTATCCAACTAAATTTTCATATTCAATAAAAAGCTCCCAGCAGTCAAGATTTTCTACAATATCAGCTTTACTAGCTACCATAGATTTGGTGTAGGCTTGTGACAAAATAAAAATTTGTATAAAGGACTGTTTTATCTCAGGTCTCCACACAGAAAACCCAGTGGTCACTGACAATAGAAATGTGAAGATTCACACAAGAAACATTCAGACCCATGGCGACAGAATTCCAAAAATTTTGGTCTCTCAAAACATTGAAGGCAATTGTTAGTGTTATTTTTCTTAAAACTGATGCATGTCACCATTCCACTTGCTGCCATGCTCACAACTGTCAACTGGCCATTTACAAATTTCATAGGAAGAACTGACATTCAGTTTATTGATTTACTGCTGGTGGTATGCCACTTAAGAAAGCCATCAGAGGAGTGCATCAAAAATATGTGTTAAAGTTTCTCACACCTTCCTCATTAGTAGTAACTCACCCATTTGGCCTTTTCCCTTCTCCGTTCCTCAGCCTCCAGTTTAGTCTGAATTCTCCTGTCAATCAAAAAAAGTATAAATTAAAAAATGTGAGAGACTGTCTGGGGCCATAGATAATGGCTTGAGTTCACATTCATTCAAATAAGATTCTTCTTTACAGACATTATAAAAACTTGTAACACAGTTCTGGTACTGTTATGGCAGACTGATATAATGTACCCAACAAATAGGATGTAGAGTATCCAAATTAAAATGAAAGTTTCAGGTTTTTTTTTTATATTGAGTCATGTAGAAACAAGAAAACATGTGATATCTCTTCTTAGTGGCATCCAAAGAGACACAAATAAAAATACAGAAATGACAGATTAACAATTTCACAAAATAAAAAAATTACATTTACATCACATAAATTAAATATGCTAACTGCATTTGACAATATATTCTTTATCTATAATGTCTTTGACAAATGCTGTATTGCACTGGGGAGAAAGGAATTCCTGCAGTGGTTGGCATGGGTCTTTAATGTAATTACGTTCCTTGATTTGCTGATGGTTAACTGCTGTGCTTAATTGATGTTTATCATCAGCTGAGATGACTTTGACTTTTTCATCATTGCTCTCTTAGAAAAGATTTTCAAGTCACCCAATTCAGCTGGTTTAGTTAACTGTTGAAGTTTTTTTTTATTGAGATTTATCAGAGTTCTAAAGGCAACAGTGCTGTAATTATATATTACCATCAATGTGGAAATTTGGCATTGTGTAAAATGATTAAGAAATCTATACAATGTCGATAATGGCACGTCAAAATGTGAAATTATTAAAATTTCAAACATTTCCTAGGCATTCTATGTAATGCCAAAAGGCAAACCGGCAAAGTATAAAATACTTCTGAAAGTGATCAATGTTTGCTCTAATTATTTTCATAGGTGTGCTGTATAATTATCCAAAAATGTATGTTTATGAAAAAATTAAATATGCACAATATTTATGTTCATCAGTAGTTAATATAAGACAATTAAGTGCCTTCCTTGTTGCAACTTGTAGTTTTTTCAGTAAGAAAGTCCTGTACTTTATTTTGTATTTCTTTTTCAATTTCATATATGTCTTTTCAATAAAGGCCATTTCATGACTCACTTTTCATACTTTCCCTAATTAGTATTTGTAATTCTGTGTAATGTCTAGGTATTATATACAATGCCTAGAGAAAGTATATAGCATATTAAAGTAACATAGACATTTCATGCTTTGCCTAAAAATGTCACACAGTCAATACCTGCTTTCATACATTGCCGCTATCATATATAAACTGTACCATGAAAAATAAAAACCATTTATAATGGGGTACCTAGCTGGCAAAATGCTGGTAGGGTCAAGGTGTCAGGAAGACATGCCAGTTTGCCATACTAACAAAAGATCAGCTGTGTCAGAAATGGACTGGTGGTACTCAAGGTCTTCAAAACAGAAAAGAGGATACAAGCTTGTGGAATTTCATTGGAAAAGTTAAAAATGAAGAAAACAGCTGCTGCACCAGGTAATTGAGCCAGGTCTGACAGTTGGCCTTGATCAAGTATGCAAATCACAAGGATAATGTTCCTCTTTTGAGCCTGCATTCTCTGCTGAAGGGTATTAAGTAACCACTTGCCTGTATTGTCCCCTCTCCCTGCTATCTTAAGATTTAAAAATTTTAATTCAAATATTTTATTTAAAATATGTAAATACTACTTTTTAGACCTTTTTGCTAAATGTAAATCTAAACTGAAGAAAAGTAAGAAAATGTAATTAAAAGGTAAGTAATAAAGTGAAATGTGCTATTTGTACATATATTATTGCATTTCACATATGCAGTATTAGTAAATTAAGGCTAAGAAAAAAGGAAGTGCTGAAGATGATTGCTATGCCACTACCAATGGGTTCAAGGACAATGTCTTTTTAAGGCTAAGTATTATGAAAAACAGACAAAAAGGTTTTAAACAAGCTTATTCAGAACTGTTGGATTAAATAAATTACTCCTTTGAAACCAGTAACCTATTATTTATTAATTATACTATAACTACATTACAGAGCAAATACATTAGAGGTTAGAATGTTGTACTGTATTTCATATTATACTCATACAATATAATTGTACATACAATTTTAATATTGAATTTGACATGAGCTTACATAAAGAAAAGAAAGGGTATTTAACATTAATCAGTCGCAGAGTTGTGCTATTTTAAGTTACAGAGACTCAAACAGATTGCTAGACAGTGTCACACACGTGCAAATAGGAGGGAGCTGAATGACCCAAGTGAAGGTAATTCCACGCCAGGCCAGGAGGTGGCAGGGTGCGCTAAACATTCTTCTGTTGTCTCTACAGACCAAAAATGGGTACATCTGTCTGGTTCAACCCTGAAGACGTCACTTCCAGTTCCAGCGCCCAGAAGAGCATGACTTCCGGTTCCGGCACCCAGAAAAGCATCACTTCTGGTTCTGGCACCCAGATACACGTCACTTCCAGGTCCGGCACCCAGAACTGCACCACTTCCAGTTCTGACGCATAGAAGTGTGTCACTTCTGGTTCTGGCACCAGAAACACGTAATTTCCAGGTCCACTACATCACTTCCTCTTTTGACATTTAAAGCTGCCTTTTTTCCAAGAATCCTCAGTCTTGTTTTGGACTCCATCAAGGACACATCTGTCTTGATTTTCAAAACCCATTGAGGCCAGGGTGGCTACCCCAAACCTTTTCTTAAGTGTGATTCGAGTCTGATGATTTTCACAGTGGTGTAGTCATCAGGATGATGACCTCCTTATTAGACCAGAAGTTGAACATAACCAAAGACTCGACACACTATCCAAACCTACATCCAAAGAAGGGTCAGATAGGTAAGTACCATTCCCAAGTCGCCAAAATGGGGTCAGTCGGTGTGTATTGTGGAAAACTGGAGTGTGCTTCGACCCACCAACCTTTCAAAGGCACCTGGGAGTGTAGAAAGGGGATCTACAGGCTAGAGCCAGGTTCAGATGGGAACGCATTGGGAACTTATTATGCGCTCTTGAGTAAGGGGACCGTTCCCAATTGCCCCAAAAAAGAAAAATATTTTGAAAAAGGTGGGGGTGTCCTGGGTTGGCAGGAGTGGGACATAATGGCCTGGAAATTTGACACTGCTAGGGCAATGAAAAGACAGGCCTGTAAATTGTGTGTGATGGTAATAAAGAGGCTAAGGTCACAAGAAAATAATACCAATCGAAAAGTGGAGGAGATAACATGTGTGTTACTGCTCCGTGCGTTGCCCAATAAAATCGCCCAGCCAGCCTGGGGACTTAACGATATGATCTTACTAAAAAAAAAAAATTATCATTTAAGAATGGAACCCTGCTTGGGAGATCCAGAAGGGGACCCATGTGAACCCAGACATACTTGCGTCCCTAACATTGAGTCCCGATTCTACAATACAAAGCTCACTCTGGTGGAACCTGATGCATGGCGAATGGCTCTGCGAGGTGACAAAGGGGTCTGCGGAGTAATACGGAGGGAAGGATGGTATTCTGTGACTAATCCTCTGGCCGCTTTGCATATGGGAGTAGCCCTTGTAAATGGTCACAGGGTTACGACTTTATTTGACTCGGGCAGTAACATTTCCATTGTCTCTCGCCATCTAGTTTTGCCACAACAGTGGGTGAAAGATAAGACTAGTCTAACCTGTATTAACTGGGATGTTCGATCCTATGCGTCCGCCGCCTGTTACATCTGCCATGATGGCATCTTAAAAAAGTTGGTGGTGGCGGTAATGGAGAATCCTTCGTTTCCCGCGATACTAGGTAGGGATTGGTCTGATATTAATCTCGGTAAACACTCACTACTCCCACAAAAGCACTAGGTCTAGTCATGGATGCAAATACAGCAACCTCAACGACCTCAGCCGTGTACTCAGCCAGAGGAGACTCTGAACTCGACCTCTAACGATGACATAGAAATGCCTGGGACGTTGCATCAGGTCATGTCATCATCAGGCGCTGTGTTGACCTGGGATGAAACCACGCCCCTTGAGGCTGAATTTGATTCTCTCACATGTCTGCAGTTTCAATTTAGGCAGACCCCTGCTTCATTTAAAAGGGAGCAGTGGAATGATGACTCCTTTAAGTTTTCAAAAAAATGCAGTAGTTCTGGTAGATGGCCAATACACACTACATCCCATGGCACAGGGTCCCCACTATGTATTGAATATGACCTTTTGTATCGGATGGCAGAACACGAGGGGGAGGTACAGTTCCTACTGGTAGTTCCGTGGACTTACCAGCGTCAGGTCTGCATACTAGCTTATACCCACCTTCTGGGAGCCCATTTGGGCCCTGAGAAAACACTAGAGCGGATTAAGCTCATATTTTTTTGGCCCGGGATTAATGAGGAGGTCCACCACTTTTGTATGTCCTGTCCGGAATGTCAATCGCGACAGATTCGTAGGAAGGACTGTGCTCCTCTAGTCCCATTACCTTTAATTAACATTCCCTTTGAGAAAATCGGGGTCAATCAGGTGGGACCCCTAAAGCCCTCGGCCAGGGATCATAAATATATAATGGTCCTGGAACAGTAGATTATGCTACCCGATATCCCGAATCTGTTTCCTTGCGCTCAGCGATATCAAAACCTATCGCATGGGAGTTAGTAGGAGTCTTTGCGCGAGTCAGCATCCCTAAAGAAATCCTAATGGATCAAGGGACGCCTTTTACCTCGGAGATGTTCAGGGAAACAGCCAAATTACTGAAAATAAAACATTTAAAAACCTCAGTATATCAACCTCAAACCGATGGTCTAGTTGAGAGGTTTAATCAAACTCTCAAACAGACCTTACGCAAGGTAGTCAATGAGAATGGAAGGAACTTGGATCAGCTCCTCCCCCTCGTCAGTTTTTGCATACCAGGAAGTCCCACAAGCCTCTACGGGGTTCTCACCATTTGACTTGCTATATGGAGGGTAACCCCAAGATATATTGGATATTTTAAAAGAAGGTTGGGAGAAGGAGGCCCTTCCATCTACAAATATACTGAAGTATATCGCGCAGATATGCAATATAATTGCAAAGATCAGACCTGTTTTAAAATCTCACATGGAGAAGGCACAAGCAGCCCAGGTCCGTTGCTATAACCATGGTATGTCTCTTTGGGAGATCCACGCGGGGGATCGGGTCATGGTTTTGGTTCCTAACTCACATTCCAAATTGCTGGTACATTGGCAAGGCCCTTATGAAGTTAAGGAGAGGAAGGTGCTGGTCAATTATTTGGTTAAACAACCAAACCATCGACCCAGTGAACGGATTTATTATGTAAATTTGTTGAAATCGTGGAAGGAAAGGGACCCATATCCCTTCTCTGGACAGCCCCACTCATTCATCACTAAAAAATTAACCCTTAATTTTGGTGATAATCTGACTCGCCGACAACGACAGGAGCTGGAAGCAGTTATCCTGTCTGTCCCAGAGGTAGTAAGTGAGAAACATGGATGAACCTCCCTGGTTGCGCATGACATTGTGACAAAACCCGGGGTGATAATCTGAGAACGCCCATATAGGCTTCCCGAGGCAAAAAGGGCAGAAGTGGAGCTGGAGATCAAACGAATGTGGGATCTAGGTGTGATAGATGAGAGTTACAGTGCATCCGGAAAGTATTCACAGCGCATCACCTTTTCCACATTTTGTTATGTTACAGCCTTATTCCAAAATGGATTAAATTCATTTTTTTCCTCAGAATTCTACACACAACACCCCACAATGACAACGTGAAAAAAGTTTACTTGAGATTTTTGCAAATTTATTAAAAATAAAAAAATTGAGAAAGCACATGTACATAAGTATTCACAGCCTTTGCCATGAAGCTCAAAATTGAACTCAGGTGCATCCTGTTTCCCCAATCATCCTTCAGATGTTTCTGCAGCTTAATTGGAGTCCACCTGTGGTAAATTCAGTTGATTGGACATGATTTGGAAAGGCACACACCTGTCTATATAAGGTCCCACAGTTGACAGTTCATGTCAGAGCACAAACCAAGCATGAAGTCAAAGGAATTGTCTGTAGACCTCTGAGACAGGATTGTCTCGAGGCACAAATCTGGGGAAGGTTACAGAAAAATTTCTGCTGCTTTGAAAGTCCCAATGAGCACAGTGGCCTCCATCATCCGTAAGTGGAAGAAGTTCGAAACCACAAGGACTCTTCCTAGAGCTGGCCGGCCATCTAAACTGAGCGATCGGGGGAGAACGGCCTTAGTCAGTGAGGTGACCAAGAGCCCGATGGTCACTCTGTCAGAGCTCCAGAGGTCCTCTGTGTAGAGAGGAGAACCTTCCAGAAGGACAACCATCTCTGCAGCAATCCACCAATCTAGCCTGTATGGTAGAGTGGCCAGACGGAAGCCACTCCTTAGTAAAAGGCACATGGCAGCCCGCCTGGAGTTTGTCAAAAGGCACCTGAAGGACTCTCAGACCATGAGAAAGAAAATTCTCTGGTCTGATGAGACAAAGATTGAACTCTTTGGTGTGAATGCCAGGCATCACGTTTGGAGGAAACCAGGCACCACAAATCACCAGGCCAATACCATCCCTACAGTGAAGCATGGTGGTGGCAGCATCATGCTGTGGGGATGTTTTTCAGCGGCAGGAACTGGGAGAATAGTCAGGATAAAGGGAAAGATGACTGCCAAACTGTTTTGAGTTGATCCTCAAGTTAAAGTACAACTGAAATCTTTCCCGTTTTCTTCTTGAAACCTACAAGAAAAAAAAAAACTGACCTGCAATGGTATATTATGTTTGTAATCTAATATAGAGAAGGCCAGTATTCCGGTTTACCAAGTTATGATGATAGAGAGGTGTCGTGGCCCTTTGAGAATATGGCTGCAAGATTTAGAGAGCACAGTAGCATAACAAATATGCGTGGGCCATTATCAGGTAACAGGGTTATGACAGAGTTAGACAGGCAGGCCATTATAACAGACTTTCGGGTATATACCATCAATCTGTAGTCAACAGGATTCAGTTGATTGTAGTATAAATGCACCTTATTTGGACTGACCAACTTGTGATAAGCCATTATGGTGGCTTAACACAATAAAGACAACAGAGCATTACAAGCAACTCTGTGAAAAGGTGATTGAAAAGCAGAAGTTAGGGGATGGATACAAAAGAAGTATCTAAGTCACTAAATATAACTTGGTATACAATTAAATCATTTATTAATAAATGGAAAGAGTATGGCACAGGTGTAAATCTTCCTAGAACAGATAATCAAGAGACCTATGATAACTGAAGGAGTTAAAAGCTACAGTGATTCTGACTGGAGAAACTTTACATACAACAACCATTGCCTGGGTGCTCCACCAATCACAGCTTTATTGGAAAGAGGAAAAAAGAAAGCCACTTTTAAATAAAACGTACACAGAGTTTGTCAGAAGGCACATGGGAGACTGAAATCAGATGAATAATGATTCTATGATTTGATGGGACCAAAATTGAAATTTTTTGGCCATTAGACTAAATGTCACATTTATTGTAAGCCAAACAATGCACATTATAAAAAACTCACCATCCCCACCATGTAGTACTGTATATTGGAGGCAGCATCATGCTGTTGAGATGCTACTTTGCAGTAAACCCTGGAAGGCTTTTGAGTGTAGAGGCTAAAATTAAGGCAGCATAATATAGGGGAGAATTGGAGGAAAACCTAAAGTAGTCAACAAGAAACCTGTGCCTTGGAAGAAGATTTGTTTTCCGGCCAGACGATGACTCCAAGCATAGAGCCAAAATTACACAGGAATGGCTTAACAACAACAATGTCAATGTTATAGAATGGCTGAGTTAGAGCCCACAACTCAATTTAATTAAGATTTTTTTGCTAGACTTGAAAAAGACTTAATTTATGATCCCCATTCCATCTGACTGAGTTTGAGAAGCTTTGCAAAGAAAGGTGTTCCCAAAGTTGCACCTAAAAATACTGACTTGAAGGGGGAATACTTATGAAATCAATAATTTTGTGCTTTACGTTTGGTGCTAATTTAGACCACTTTGCATTACAAATTGTTTTTCTGTTCATTAGTATCAAAAAAATGCAAATTAAATTCACTGTGATTTAATGTTGTACAACAATAAAATGTGAAAACTCCCAAGGGGGTGAATACTGTTTATAGACACTGTGAAACCTAAAACTACTCTTCTGCATTTTTAATTACTACACATTAATGAGATGACCTCTTAGGTATTTTCAGATGTTTTCCCAATTATAGTACATAATATTAACATATACAATATACTAAGTCGAATTGTATAGTATAATTTTATCTAGCACTGAACATTTCCATACTTTCAATAGCACGGTTAAAAAAAAGCAAAAAAAACTTTGCTTTAACCTGTGTAAGCATCAGAGAGCTCCGAAAACATTGTACATTAAACATATTTCTTCTGATACAGAGAGAAGAAAAACTGTTTTTTGTAAAAAGCGGTCATTTGTTTTGTTAGACAAAATGAATCTTCTGTTCATGAAGGCGCTTCCTTCTACCTTGAGCTAATTCTCAAAAAGACAGTAAACTGAACCGAGCACACCTTCAAACCCCTGGCATAAAGTTTGCTTTAGGAGACACCACAAAATGGGAACACCTCACCTCTGTTCCTCTAGGGCCTTTTCTTTCTCGCTTAGTTTTCTCTCCCTCTCATCTGCCTCACGTTTTTCCTGCAACATTCTCTCCCGTTCCCAGCGCTTATGTTCCTCCAGATTACGCCGGCGGTCTTCTTCTTTGCGCTTCTCTTCCTCACGCTGGTAACAGAAAAAAAGAATGCTCTATGTTAAAATGAATGCAGTAGAGGAATAAATAGACAGAATAAATTAAATATATTCAAAGGCTTTTTCATCCAATTCAGGGCTGTGGGGTGTCAGATCCTATCCTGGCAATATTGCTCATCACATGCCATCAGTTCATATATCGTATGTCAATATGTTTTCTGCAACAACAGGTCTGCATGTTTCTATTAAATGCCCTCTTATGTGTTGCACTGCTGAGGTTTATTTTCTTAAGTTTTCTAGAACTATCTGACTTTTTCTATGCCTTTACCTTATAACAGACTAGTTATGAGTTGAACTGTGAGTTCAACAAAATTATAAATATGTTTGTAAACTTCACCAAACTTAGTGAAGTACACTGAAGTCAATTGGAAAGGTGGAACTGAACTAGTTTTGAGTTGATTATGATGGTGTAATGGTGTTTTAATTATCCCTGAGGTATAGGAGAGTGTCTGCCTGGTGTAATTATTATTATTATGCTGGTGTAATTATCGTGGCCAAAAATGTGATCTGAGCTGTGCAGCAGCAGTACTAACCTCTGCATCACCATGTCTCAAACAACAAAAGATGCAGATGGAACAATAACCATAAACAAAATACAGTGAATCTCCACAAATTACCAATAAGTAAAAATATATACAGTATTGCGCTCACACAGTATCAATCTTGGGGCATACATTTGCCATGCCATGAAGTGAGAGTATGAGACTGGCTTGTTCCATTGTTTTAAGTCACAGCTCCAGGTGCAGCTGGATCTTTTTTGGGTCTGCTCTATCTGCCACTTTTTTCTTCCATCAAAAAGATTGAAACACCTTGGGCACAGTAATAAATCTTTTGTTATTATTATTATTATTATTATTACATCACAGAGTTTCCTGTTTTTTTCTGACAAAAGAAATTGTAGGGCTCCTTTAAGGTGCATACAGAGAACAGTGTTATATATCTGATGAAGTACTCATAATATTCTTTTTATGGTCAGTTAATATATCGCTCAATCGAAAATACTGAAAGTTTTGTTTTTTTCAAAGTGCACGCAAGATCTGCCTGGATCAGGGTGTGACATATACAAAGCAGATCAGGCAGTGATTCTTACAATATACAGGTACGAAAGTTCTGCACATGGCTGCTATAGCTCTGTGATGTGATGCTGGCCTCACAGAGCATCATGGGGTGCCAGAAAAAAAATGTTCATCTAAACCTGCCATACAGCATACTTCTAGGAAAATATTTGATGAACAAGGTCACAGTCCCACACAGCATATATACTGCAAAAACCCTTTGGCGATCAATACTATAACTAACCATAGACAACCCATAGGTTAATTTTCCCTAGGGATTCTGCTGCCTGGAGTTTTTGTTTTCATCTCTAGGATTTACTTATGTTAATCAATTTAAAATTCTCTCTTTTACAGTGTGTTTATCATAATCTGCATTTTTATATGACTGCATTATGTAATTTGTTAAGTTTATAATTTGCCTTATAACTGTACATTTTTTACAGTGTTGTGAACCTGTCCTCAATTGACTTTGACCTTGTTTATTATTTCTTTACTGCTGCCATCATGGCATCATTTAACCACTAGATGCTTAATGGCTATTCTTTATCATTATCACATAAATTGCCTTCATTTTCCAGTGTATGTATCTTTTCTAAATCTTTCATTCTAGCCATTTTCCATCAAGCAATAGCTTGAAAAACTTTATTTGTGCACACCAGTACACTCTCCACCGAATATATTTCAATATAAAATGCATTTTGGAGTATTAATGAGGCTGTGCTTTGTCACTGGTCCCCCTATATTGTATAAATAAATTTATATATATATATGTGTATGTATATACCATCCAATTACTGCAGTTCTTGGCACAGGCATTGGCTTTTCTTGCTCTTGTTGTTTGGCTCCTAACTATTTTTCATTTTGGTTCATTTTGGCATATTCTGGGGTTTTGAAATTTTGCTCTTGTTTTTGGGTTTTGATTTTTGATTAGGGGATTAGTGTTGGTATTTATTTGGATTTCTTTTTCCTTTTATTCTTCTCTTTTATTTTTAGTTTACTTTAGAATTTTGTTGTATTTAGATATTGAGGAAGTTTGTTACCTGGTTTTCTTTTGAGCTTATTTTGATATATTATTTAATCAATTTAGTATTTTACATTAATATACCGTATACATAAAAAATATATATTTGGGCCACAGTTTTGACAGTTCCTCCCTACCGTTTTGGAGGCCTTGTATATTTAGGAATTTTGACACTTTGTAGGCCTCAGGCCTTTTTTGAGTCTGTTATACCCTGAACTCTGGCCATGATAAGACTGTGATATGAAATGTTGCTGCAGATCAATCCATAAAGGGAAGACTAAACATAAACTTTAATATCTACTCCAACTGTATTGGAGTTTTTAAGATATTTTTATGATTAGTTTGTATGAATTTTAAATGTATTTTAATTATATTTATATTTTGCAAAGTTCCTGTCACATCTTTGATGACATCATCCAGTACTGGAATTGCACTGGTCGTTGTGAACACCAATAAAAGTAGTACTGGAGCATACAGTATGCATCAATGTGATGATGTAGAGGAATTTCTTCGTGGAACTTTAAATAAGAAAAAGGAAAAACTCTCTCTTGTGAAAGAATTAAAAGTATTGTTCACTTTGGAATTTCAGGGTCCTGATTCAAGCACTCTCTTGACTAATATTCTTGCTTTGCCTTATCTGGAGAGGTCACCTGCAAGTGCCATGGAGGACAAATGGGCATCCCATCTGGGATGGAGGATGGTGTCTTGCATGGCCAGGAGTCCATAATGAAAGGACTATGGACATGGAGACACAACCTGGCCAAAATGCCTTACAATCTGTGTCCCGGCATGGATTAGGTAAAGTTGGACACTGGGAGCAGTTCATTCTCTAGCACAGAAGGTGGCAATATTCCTTTAGGATGATCTCAGATAGAACACCTGCAGGGTTCCATGGGAATTGGAGTGTAACCCTTTTGGGGTCCTTGGGTGCAGTCAGAGGGCGTTGCCATGGGAAGATAACATCGGAAGTGCTCCTGACAGGCAGTGCAGTGACTTCGGAAACTTACCCGGGCAGTCAGAGTCAGGAGGCAGTGGGCAAAACTAACTACGAGGAGTGAAAGAAGAGGAAGACCTTTATTAAATTATAATTGTAGTATTTGTGGCTGTGTGCACTGGAAAAGTGGTCGGTGAAAATAAAAATCTATTAATTTAAATCTGGAGGTGTGTTGGGTGATGTTGTGTCTGAGGTTCAGGGTTCATTGGTGCCCCCTTGTGGTTACATCTGTATAGCAGGCAGTGGAGCCAAGAGAATGGGTGTATGAGCATAGCTCTAGATCTTGTGTTTCAGCAAATGTTGTTTTGGTAGGCTGATCTCAGTCATTTTGGGAAAAAAAAGAAAGAAAATAATCATATTGCAAAGTCAGGACATTACAGCATTTCTTTATCATGACAATCAAAATAAAATTTGTGACTCTGGCTGAAAATTATTTCAGATCCAAACAGACCATGTAAGCTGTTCCTTATCTACCTTCCTGTGTAGAGGTAAGGAATGAGATGCAACTTAAAGTATTCTAAATTAAAATAGAAAATATCAGCCTTATATAGAAATAAATAACTTCTTCTGAATGGCCTCACACACAGAAACATTTCAATATTTTAAAAAATACAACAACCTCAAATATACAGTGTAACTTACATTAACAATAATCCACAAAATAAAGTCAAAAAACAAGCAGATCTCACACATTATGTTGGTAAAAAACGTATCTCTGTGAACTCTTTAAATCAAAATTGTGTCTGTGGCAAGATACAGATATTAGTGAACTTTAGAGTACTTAATTATTAATATTAAAGAAAGTAAGTTTGTGGAATTTTGGACCATATGCAAAGACTATAAAAAGTTTCTACACCTTAAGACTTTTTCACATGTCATTATATTGCTATATGGAAACTTAATGCATATAATTGTTCAGTCCAAAAGATTTTTTCTTGTCAATGTGAAACCAACATTTTACAGATCATTCCAGAATTATTATTATTTTTATTCCGTTTTTAACAAATAACTTGCAGATAGATAGCGTTGGGCCTGATATGGAGTTATGACACTTCAATACAAGCAATTGTCACAAAAGTAATTCAGAGATGTCTTAAGGTGTTCACATAATATTTTTCACAAGATTTTTGGCAAGACACATGTGAACTCCTCAAATGAGGTAGTATAGATTCTAACAAAAACCATTCCACTGTAACAAAGAAACATTCAAAACAAACTTGAGATAAGTAAATCAGGTTGGGTGAGATTACCAAGGAATTAACAATCTGAAATAACACAACTATATCTATCTATCTATCTATCTATCTATCTATCTATCTATCTATCTATCTATCTATCTATCTATCTATCTATCTATCTATCTATCTATCTATCTATCTATCTATCTATCTATCTATCTATCTATCTATCTATCTATCTATCTATCTATCTATCTATCTCTCCTTCATGAACATGGGCCTTCTTGTCTAGATACTCCATCTTGAAGAGCATCTGCTATACAACTCCTTCTTTGGACTAGTGCAACTTTAACCTGAATACTAGTTTTCGGAGGGTTGGTCCTATTGTTATAAGCATTTGGGTGAGAAGATGACTGGTTAAGCAAGACACTGTCAAGTGTGTTAGCTGATTGAGAAACTTTTTGCACTGTGTTTGTTTGTGTGTGTGTTTAGCATTATTTTGTCTGGAAGACATGCTCCACTCTCACAAGGGATGCAAAATGGCTGTAATGCCTTCATGCCACTCAGGTATTGAGATAAAATGGCTGTAGTCACATGTGTAAACATATGATATGATAGCACCCATTTTTGCTTAAATAAAACAAAGCTAGAAATTGTTTGGAATTAAACAACTGACATTTCTAGGTTTTTTTTCGTCTATTTTGTATGAATCTCTTTTATTTTTCACTGAATGTGTTTTGGTGCCCTTGAGCAAACTGCTTTTATTCTATTTAACTTCTTTTCCTTTTTTAACATCCATCCATCCATCCATTTTCCAACCCGCTGAATCCGAACACAGGGTGTCGGGGGTCTGCTGGAGCCAATCCCAGCTAACACAGGGCACAAGGCAGGAACCAATCCCGGGCAGGGTGCCAACCCACCGCAGGACACACACAAACACACCAAGCACACACTAGGGCCAATCCACCTAACCTGCATGTCTTTGGACTGTGGGAGGAAACCGGAGCGCCCGGAGGAAACCCACGCAGACACGGGGAGAACATGCAAACTCCACGCAGGGAGGACCCGGGAAGCGAACCCAGGTCCCCAGGTCTCCCAACTACGAGGCAGCAGTGCTACCCACTACACTACCGTGCCACTCTCCTTTTTAACAGCACTGTTGTGATTAGATTGTTATATCAGAGGTAGTTCATTTCAGGTACATGTAGCAGAACCCCAGTGGTCAGGGACACCAACAGAAAAAGACACTCTTCAAGAGTCCAGATAGTCATTTTAGCCGAAGGAGTCCTCCTTTGACCTGACTAGCTAAAATGGTTCATTGCACTCTCTTTATTTTTTCTTTGAATTTTTCACAAAAAAGGCAGGTACTGAGTTCTTGATGCATATTGGAGCAACTCAAGCCAGGAGCACTAAAAGTGTGAATAGGACACAGTTACAAGGACACTCATGTCTGATCATAAAAGTTCAAGTAAACAAAGCAAACCTTTGAAGGTTTTTAAATAAAGACTGCATTTTAAATTTCCATTTTTAAGTGTAGAGCTAGGGCGTGTTGGGTTTTCTGCAGTACATGCAGTTTTCTTTCTGTGGTATCTGTATCTATGTATTCACTTTGTATTCTATAGTGAAATTCAAATAAAATAGATTTGCTCAAAGAAGGACAAAAAGCAGATAGACCAAGAAATGATGGTACCAAAAGAACAAGGCAAAAGAATTTAAAACTAGCAAGGGTCAATAACAAAAGTCCAAATATCACAATGCCAAACCCAAAATAAGAACCAGGAATTGGAGTAAAAAATGATTCTTACCAAAGGTTAGAAAAATACCCAAAAGTCAATGTCAGAAGGCAAAAAAAACAAAACAAAACAAAAAAAAAACGCAAGAAATATGAGTTATTTGGAAAATCTGAAAACACTGACTGCACTGATTGGACGACTGGGAACCAGACATAGAAAGAGTAAATAATATGGCAGTAGAGTAGAAACCCGCGAAGTCGCGGTTCAGAGTTCACGGCCTCAGTCATTCACGGATTTTTCCTTAGAACCTAACTAATAATTGTTAGTGGAAACCGCAAATATCCTCCGCAATTTTTTCGTGGCAATACCGTACTGTAGAGAGAACAGGAAGCAGCTGTAGAGAAAACCGCGACTTGGGATGGTGAAAGTAGCCAATAGAATTTGAAACTGCAACTCCCAGCAGTCCCTGCAGTGGCTCTGATTGGTCTTCTGTTGAGGTCAGCGTGGCTTTTAAAAAGGGGGCCGGTGACCAATAGCAAAAAAAAAAAAGTTTTTGTAATTTGTGTTTCAAGTTCCTGTCTGTCTGTCTGTCTTCTGTTGGGTTACCTGTACTTACTCATTTTGTACTGGATCGTTTTGTGCGTCTGGATTGTCTGCCTGTGTACATGAAGTCTGTAAGTGGATTCATGGCCATCCTGCAAAGAAAGGAGCGCTCCTGAACTTGTCAACCCATCTTCACCAAATTCAGGAACTACTGGTAGGACTATCTGTACATTTCCATTCAATGTGCGGATCTCTGGACTATCTATTTTCATCATTACATTTCATCCGTTGCTGTTTTTCATGAACTTTTCCAAGATTTACTGTATGTGTTTTGTTTGTACCTTGTTGTATTTAATGTGTAATTGCCGTAAGGGGAACAAGGGTGGTATCGTTGTTTCTTATTTCATTTGTTTTCATTACATTCTTTATTTGCTGTTTGATTACTGGTTTGCTTTGTTTTTGTCTCTGTTTGTGAGTGCACACTCAGGTCAAGGCTGGAATCTCCACCATAAAAATAAATAAATCACCCACTTCTCAATTGCGGCTTCTCCTGTGATGCTATGCTTACATAAAAGCCTGAACCGTACCTGTCCTTTTTGGCTGATTGCTTTATTTCTCTCCCCCCCCCCCCCCCCCCCCAAGAGACATTCTCTGCTAATTTGATGTTTGTCTATTGTTTAATCATTAACTTACTGCATGCTGAGCACCTTTTACTTCTGAAAGAGACATGTTTGTTTGAAGTGTTTGAATAAAGTTCCTGTCTCTACAATCTCCTGTGTTTGTGTGAAATTCTGTGACCCAAGCTGCACTAAGACTAGCCGGCAAGCATCAGCGCTTACCTCTGTGTGCTTGCTTGGAGCCAGTTTAAGCGCAGTTGGTTTAGTGATTTACATCCATGGCGTCAGTTGCACTTTGTACATATTATTCCAGTAGTTTTTTAAATAGTTTTAAAGTTCATTAGCAGTGTGTAAAATGATCAGTGCTGCAGTAATTGTGATGCTCTTTGCATGAAAAAAAATGTGTTCCATTAAAATTTCACTTTTTCTTTGTTAATTGTGACGTTTACTTAAAGTGCAGCAAAAAAGTATTTGGCGTCCATGGATGCATTAACCCCCAAGTATGTGGTAGTTTAACGGTTAAAGCCCCAAGATGCCGCCGAAACGAGCTGCACCGTCTAAGGCTTCTGGCAATGAAAACGCGCCTGCATGAATTACAGTACATATATATTATTATTTTACATTCTAACACTGACATAGCAGTACAGTATACAGGTTTACCTTTACACTCTTTATTTTTAGGTAATGTATTAAGCTGAGTTTGAAATTAAGTTGAAGGTGTTTTGGGAGTATATTTAGGGTTTAAACTATGAAAATAGGCATTTTTTTAACCACATCCAAAATTCGTGGTTTTTCACAATTCGTGGGTGCTCTAGGAACGTAAGCCCCACGAATTTTGGTGGTGTACTATATTCATAAAAAGACATCATAAACAGTGATGTTTGTGCTGTTACAAAAATAGTGAAAAAGTAATTAGAGTTGATTAGATAAACTTTATTAATATCATGGAAATTTGGATCAATATTAATAATTTAAGTCATTAGCATAATTATTCTTTTGCAATAAATAAACTGCCTGAGTCTGGGAATTTGCTTTGAGGTGTTGCTACTAAGCCTGCCTGCCATTCACAAACCTGAGTACTTCAGGTTACAAATATGCTGTCCCATCTCTGTGACCAATAAAGGGAGGACAGCTTCTACTGTACTGTATAATATTAACAAAAAGAGGAGCAGCTCACTACTAAAAATGGCAAATATAGGAGTGAGTGGGGATCGAACCGGGGACTCTCAATTACAAGTCAGCAAATCTTACCGCTACGCCACGGAAGCTGTTGAATCTTCCTAGAACCTTTTGTAAAAGTGTTTATTTGATCTTTGGACTTCAGGCTTCATACATTATATAGTTTATGCCTACATTTTGTCATTTACTACTAAAACATGAAAAACGTTTCTGTTTTAAAAATGTGTTTACACAGATTACTGTAGAAACGGAACACACATGAACTGCGTGTGTTCCAAATAGCGATCTATTATTTCCACTCTAAAACTCCAGCACTTCAGTCACTCCCAGATAATCAAACAAGGCATGAGCTGGGAAAACTTAGTGAACGTTCTGTGGCGGTGGGGGATGGAATAGCCGGCTGCTTGCTGCTCGTGTTAATCGGCACATTTAGAAGACAAAAGAGAGGTGAGAACGGTTTTAAGGTGGGCCGGATCTACGAGTTTTTTCGTAGACTCTGGTAATTCTAGTGTTAAACAAAACCTGCCTAATTTTCCTCACCTCCCACCTATCTCTATGCTGGAAAAAAACTGATCAGCCTTGAGGACTCAGACACCATCTCCACAATATATAAAAACATTTTACAGTCCCTCCCTTTCAAAGATCCAAGAGTACAGTGGGAGAAGGATCTCTCACTCAACATCTCAGACAAGGAGTAGAAGGTATCAATGCACAGAATTCACTTGAGCTCCATATGCACAAAGCATACAATTATTCAACTTAAAATTATATATCGAGCACATCTGTCTCGCTTAAAATTGTCCAAAATGTTTCCAGGGCAAGATCCAACCTGCGAATGTTGCAATCAAGTTCCATGCTCATTAGGCTATATGTTTTGGGCGTGTACCAAATTAACATCATTCTGGACCAAAATCTTTAAATGCCTATTAGACAGCCTTGGTGTCACAATCCCCCCTAATCCATTAACACTAGAATTACCAAAGCCTACAAAAAACTTGTAAATCCCTTCGCACTTCTCCATCAGCTTCTTTTGTCTTGTTAATGTGCCAATCAAGACAAGCAGCAAGCAGCCTACTATTCCATCCCCCCACCGCTGCAGAACGGCCACAAAGTTCTCCCAGATAATGCCTTGGAGTGAAGTGCTGGAGTTTTACAATGGAAATAATAGATCGTTATTTGGAATACATGCATTTTATGTGTGTTCCGTTTCTACAATAATCTGTGAAAACACATTGTTAAAACAGAAACATTTTTCAAATTTTAGTAATAAATGACAAAATAAACTATATAATGTTTAAAGCCTGAAATGCAAAGATCAAATAAACACTTTCACGAAGGGTTCAAGGATGATGCAACAGCTTCCATGGCACAGCGGTAAGAAATCCTGTCTTACTGTATAATCAAGAGTCCCCCAGTTTGATCCTGACTGCCTCGTGTATTTACCATTATGAGTAGTGAGCTGTTCTTATTGTTAATATTATACAATAAACACATACATTTGATTTGTGTCTGTAACACCCGCTGTAAATGTATAGTACTTGTAAAAGTTACCGTTTTTTTTCCACTTTTATTCTCTCAGTCACGATCACAATACATACTACCGCCCCCCAAGGGATCTGATGCTGTTACTTTTTATCTGAAACTGTACAACAAATCTGAACAACTGTAGATGTGAGTGGTATTTTGAGACAATCAAACTGGAAATTCTCTGATCTGGAGGGATAAAAGCTGACAAACAAACACTGGTGAATCTGCCTTCTTCCTATTTCATTGCCACTTGAATTTTTTTATTCAATTTTATTGAGTGTTCCTGCTTACCTTATGGTCCATAATGTCAAAGCCACACTGACAAAAAACAGAGACATGGGTATATATGATATTTGGAATTATTCATTTTATGACCTGTGTAGTACATTTTGGAAAACATTGTGGCACGGATGCAACATTATTCATATTATTCATATTCATTCATTCAGCGTACCTTCTTGTGCTTGTAATCAGTGACCGCATTTTTTTTTCCCCCGGTCTTGCCCAGTCTGCACAGTCTCCCCTTTTTTATTCTATTTATTTTTATTAATTTATCTATTTACTAGTTAAAAATTTGACTCTGCTGGCCCAGCTCTCTTTCTCATGGGTGGCTAACATGGTTTTGTTAAACTTGACTTGCTTATATGGAATATTATTTGATTTAAAAAAAAATCAGTAAAATGCAGAGGGAGAAAAATGTTTATCTTGCAGGAAAAGAATGACCCAAGACATACAGCATAAGCCACATTGGAGTGGCTAAAAAAACTATACAAGTCAATCAAGAATATTGTATATGGCAGGAGTTTGGTGATTTTGCTAGGAAGAAATGTGGAAATATGCACCTGGCTGACATTTACCATAAAAGATTTAAATGCTGTCACTTATTTACTCACTTACAGTGAATATGTAATTTATAATTAAAAAGGAAGCTGTGGAATTTAGTTTTCACTTTGACATTATAGTCTGGTAAAAAAACAACAAGAAAATTAGACTCACATTGCAAAAAGTAATACAAGAAAATGTGAAAAAACAAGAGAAATGTGAAAAAACTTTTTTAATCATTACATGAATCAGCCCCGTGAGCCGCATTTCAAGTAATGTAGTTTTTATTGTGTGCCAATCACCATTTTTACATATTGGATGCAAGGATTGGATTTTTGCACATCTACTATATATTAACTATTTTTCCTACTGCTGGAATCACTTACTTCAGCTCTGGCCCAGAAAGAGTCTCTGTTAATCCTACGCATCTCCATGGCTGCATTTGTTTTTCTGTAATTGGTGCCCTGTAGGAAAAGGTATAGGGTGTCAATGGGTGAGGAGATAAATCGTGGGGACACAGCAGTGAGAGAAACAGGAAGAGAGGAAGTGGAAGAGGTATGTGGCATGTGAGAGATGAAGAAAAAAAGGAATGAAAAAATATTGCATGAGGTGAGGACAAGGAAAAATCTGGATAAAAAGATATTAAAGCACAAGGAAAGCAAGCATACAAAATGGAGGTACAAGGTGAGAAAGTAAACTCAGTTGTGAAGAGGCAAGGAAGAGGTCGCAGTGGATTTCAGCAGCAGTGCAATGTTCAGACACAGCATCGAAGAGGCAGCTGAGAGAAAGTCACCGTATTTGCCGCTCCTTTACAGGACAGTAGGAGATGGTAGCAGGAGAGTAAGAAAAGACATTCTGAAAGAGAAATTTAGTTGAAGAAGAAGAGTGAGGAGTTAACAAGAAAAACAGAAAAAAAGCTCAACAAGTTTTATGGGGTATGCTGTCCCCCTTACCACTATTTCCTCAGACTCTCTCACACGACCCTGTCTTTTCAGTCGTTCAGAAGGGGGAACAATCTTGCTGATGACATCTTGGATTGCATCTGGTGTTACCTGAGTAGGGCTTCTTGCACTGACGAAGACATGAGCTTCCTGTAAGGAGAGGAGAGTGAAGAACAGTAAAAATGAAGAAATTAAAACAAAAATTGGGGACCTAAATGAACTTGGGAGTCATTGTCATTAGGATGGAACTGCACCATGCAGTCTCTGTCTCATACATTCTTTTGCCAGCTGGATCACTATTTACCTAAAGAGAGGCCACCTTCCCATAGTGATTTGGAAATTTGAAAAGTAGTATGTCTAAATATTTCCAGCATGTCCCTAGGCCCCCCCAGGGACTCCTCACATTTGGACATGCCTGAAACATCCAGAAGGCATCCTAATCAGATGCCTGAACCACCTCACCTAGCTCCTTCTGATGCCGAGCAGCAGCAGCTCTACTTTGAGCTCATCCTGAATGTCTGCACTTCTTACCCAATCTCTAAGGCTGCACCTAGACACCCTGCAAATAAAACTTTTTTCTGCCACTCAACCCAAACAGGGCATTCTATCCTTTTCCAGCTGAGAATCCTGACCTTAGACTTGGAGGGGCTGAACCTCATCCTGGCCGCTTCACATTTGGCTGCCAGCTGCACCAGTGCATGTCTAAGGTCACAGTCCAATGAACCCATCAAGACCTAATCATTCACAAGAAGTAGAGATGTGATCCTGAGGTGACCGAACTGGATACCCTTCACTCCTTGGCTATGCCTAGAAATTCTGTCCCTAAAAACTATGAACAGAATTGTTTTTTTGTTCTTTGTTTCGCCTTATACAATTTCTTGCATTAGGAATTTGTTAGTTTTCACATACCCCTTGGGGTCAGAGCGCAGGGTCAGCCATTGTACAGCGCCCCTGGAGCAATTACAGGTTAAGGGTCTTGTTCAAGGGCCCAGCAGAGTAGAATCTCTTTTGGCAGTGACGGGGATTTGAACCAGCAACCTTCTGGATACCAGCACAGATCCTTAGCCTCAGCAGTTCTGGTGGAGTCTTACTGCTGGTAATGTGAACCAAGCTTTTCCCCTGGCTGTAGAGGGAACAAATAGGTCTTATCAGCTGGCCTGGTACCCGATACTTCTGAAGCACCCCTCACAGGACACCCTAAGGGATGTGGTTGTATGCCTTTTTCAAATCCACAAAACACATGCAGACTTGTTAAAACTCCCATGAGCCCTCCAGAATCCTTGTGAGGGTAAAAAAGGTGGTCCAGTGTTCCATACCTGGGACAAAATTAAATTGTTTTTCCTGAATCCAAGGCTCAGCCAGCACCCAGAAGAGATTATATCTCTTGGCTGGCCTGAGAACACCTCGGTATTGCTTAGACTGCTGACTCCAGGACCCAGACATGTAGCAGAAAATGGATGGATGGATAAATGGAATATGTCTTAAGTCTAGGACTCTGATTCTACCTGCAGTGGCTACTTGCCACAAGGCAGTACATTGTACTTTCTAAGACAGGTGCAGTATTATTAATAATATTGTATACTAGCTGTGTTACCCGTTTTCGCCCAGGAAATTTCCTAAGACAATGGGCCTAGGTGTTTTATCAGGTGTATCAGAAGTACAGTGTAATTAACTGAATACATTTGTGTATAGAATATTTTTTTTAATTTTTTTTTTTACCAGGGACTAATTTTATTACTTCTCTACTACTATCCTAGATGTACCATCCTGCCAAATATCAGCTTTTTAACGAAATGGGAAACAGTGTTTTCGTTGATGACTGAGTAGGTTAGTGAGTAGAGAGTAGAGAGAGAGATCTTTACTTTGTGATCCAGGGCCTGAGATATTACACTAATCTGACTACATGCAAGCATGCCTTTTCATTCTGATGCAACAACTTCCAGACAATTTATTGTCTTTTTGAGTATATTACTTTAAGTATCACCATTATGTTAGACATGTTCATGAGTATGACTTACAACTGCTATATGTGCTGCAACCTTCATGTAGCCATCGCTGCAAAAGGTAATCCACTCCATCACATATGTTATATTAAAATGTAGCAACATGTATGTTATCTTACTATTCTAAATGAATAGGCATCCAAAACCAATAGGCTGCAAGTATTTTTGTGGAAACTCACTTTGAAGAACTCACAGAATGGATTACAATTCTAAATCACACAAGCATTAATGGAAGAGATGAAGGGCCCAATGTTTATAGGTATTGGTCTTGACTCTCCAAGATGAGTATTGTGACAGTTCACTCAGCCTACCAGCAAGCATGTAATAAGGATGAACCTTTGTAGGTGATAGCTCAATGATAGATCACTGTGAATACCCATTTCATAAGCAAAGGTGTAGTGAAGTAGTGAAGAATTTCTAGGGTACATTCCATATTCTTGGATGCGCCTGAAAAGTAAGCAGATAAAGCAGGGGTCCCCAACTACAGTCCTGGAGGGCAGCAGTGGTTGCAGGTTTTCATTCAAACCCTTTTCTTAATTAGATACCGGTTTTTGCTGCTGATTAACTTATTTTGAATTAATTTTAATTGACTTGTCTTTTAAGATTTGTTCCCCTGAATTTCTTCATTGTTCCTCTGAATTGTTTCATTTCTACCCTTAAATCCCATCCAAACAGAAATGAAATGTGAAGTGAGTGAGCCAACAGAAGACCAACTAAGTCAGGGCCTCAAATACCAACCAATTTCACTCCAACCAGTTGCTTAATTAGGTGCCGATTCTTATTGTTAATTAAACCCATTCTTTAATTTCATTACTTATTGCTACTCTCATTGTGCAATAGCATCCATTTCCAAAATTGCTGATCTCTTTTCTATGGGCGCTGTTAAAATGTTTTGGGGACCTGAGCAGATCAACTTTCCTGAGACCTTTATCTTTATATTTTATTTTCTGATATTGCATGATAAACACAGTTTGCTGGTCATGTTTTGGTTCATTTTGTATCTCATTATTGTTTGGCTGCAAATTAAGGGAAAAGAAACAAGGGTCTGAGTTTTTAAGAGCAAGTCAATTAAAATGAATTCAAAAGGAGTTAAATAGCAGCAAAAACAGGTCACTAATTAAGAAAAGGGTTAGAATGAAAACCTGCAGCCACTGCGGCCGTGCAGGAGTTGAGATAAGGTGTCCGTTGTAGCCTAACTTGTTCCAGTATGAATTGTGGTCTGTTTTACAGAAGACCCTCTATATACACTTTAGCTT
Source organism: Erpetoichthys calabaricus (assembly GCF_900747795.2). Classification (NCBI taxonomy): domain Eukaryota; kingdom Metazoa; phylum Chordata; class Cladistia; order Polypteriformes; family Polypteridae; genus Erpetoichthys; species Erpetoichthys calabaricus. Next base: position 73,597,392 of record NC_041400.2, on the reverse strand, counting down.
CAGTTCTTCAAGATTAATTTTGGATATGATAACCTTTACCTTGTCAATATCACTTTCTGCATATAATGTATCCACTATAAATAAGGGTTCATATGGAGAGAACAGAAAAACATGTTGAACACATCTTCAGCTAAAAGGGGTGGAAGTGCCCATGTCTGTTTATAAGCCACTTCAATATGGACTGCTTTTGTAATATACTCCCCCCTCTCCAACACACACACACCCACACGCACACCCACACACACACACACACAATTCAATTGTAATCTTTTTGTTCTCGCCTGTTTTAACATCCTGCGTTACAGCAAACAAAGTAAGGAAATAACTACAGGCTGAAATTTTTTTTTTTTTTTTTGCTTCATTTAAAAAAAATCATGGCCAGGACTGTATACTACACAGAGCTAGTGTAACAGGTAGGGTGGTCAGTTGTTCACATACATTTCACAGAACATGTTGAATAAACTGGATAGCCACTACAATATTGTTAGTGATATGTTTCACCAGGGAGGGACTGATTGACCTTAGGCTTTGCTTTTTTTCTTAAAACTCATTGGGTATTTGGACGTTTAAAGTTTCATTTTGTAAATCTATCCTGTTTTCCTTTTTTCTGTCATCATTTCCCAACTAGCCATTATTTACTTTAACATAATCATTATAATAATTAATCATGTACTCTACATGATATACAAATGTAACACATTTTTTAGAATTTACTGTAACTGTTTTACATTTGTAAATCTGTACTTTGCTCTGAGTTGCTCCATTGAGAGAGCTCTGAACTGGGTTGAATTTCATGAAAAAGAAAGAGTGGCACGGTGGCAGAATGGCCAAATGATTATAACTGCTGTATCACAACAGTAGAGAGGTTTGGTATTATAGACTGTCAGTAGCCATGCAACATTGAGTGCAAGATATGAATTCAATTTCAATTCAATTCAATATACACAATAAAAAGCACGATATACAGCAAATGTGAGCCATTAAATTTAACTAAGTGATTTTTGCCCTAGCAGGCAACTTAAATTTCGCACCTATGCTCCAGAACATTTTCCCTTAGATGATGTCTGCTGCTTGAACCTTAATCTGAAAAGAATTAAGTAAAAGCACCACACTGGAGATGTGTTTAAATACCAGAAAAGTCAGATGAATATCTGATTTCCTGAACATCCTCATACTCCTATGTATCATGTTGGCAAAAAAAACCTGGCAGCAAGGCACTATTCATATCCAACAACAACAACAACAACATTTATTTATATAGCACATTTTCATACAAAAAGTAGCTCAAAGTGCTTTACATAATGAAGAGAAGAAAAATAAAAGACAAAATAAGAAATTAAAATAAGACAACATTAATTAACATAGAAAGGAGTAAGGTCCGATGGCCAGGGTGGACAGAAAAAACAAAAAAAAACTCCAGAAGGCTGGAGAAAAAAATAAAATCTGTAGGGGTTCCAGGCCACGAGACCGCCCAGTCCCCTCTTCTCTCCACTTCTCCAGGCACCACTTCTCTCCATCTCAATAATTAAATGAATGCAGCACCAAGCGCTTCTCCTATTTCAAAAGAGTGGATTCCTGGGAAGACAAGACCACTTGTTTACATCTCTGGTCAGTTGCTTCCTGCCTTATTAGAGCTTGGCTAATGCCTTTACTGCCTCCAGGAAGAGGAAAACCGGTACTTTAAACCTGTTTAAACAAAGACATTAGGATGTTTTGAGATCTGAACAAATTACAATTAAGAAACCCACTTAGAGAAAAAACAATAATCAGAAGAGGTAAAAAATAGTGAATGTGAACTTGATGACTGCGGGGAGTGGAGCTGTAGAAGAAAACCTTTCATTGTATAGTTGTAAGAGGTGGGAGAACACACAGTTTTGCTTTATTTGCTATGGGACAACATCAGGAAAAAAAGACATCTTTAAAACAGGAGTGTGGAGCTCTGAGTTCGGGTGGAATTAATTGCAACTTAGTCCTTAATCCCTAGTTCTTAGTCCTTAGATAACAGAATAAAACGCTGTACACCACAAAGTGATTTTCTTAGTGAATCTCCAGAAAATTCCAAAACAGTGCAGTACACATTTTTTGGAGGGAAAATCAAATTTACAGATTTACCACATTAACTGAGGTTAGAATAAGGTCAACATCCCTCCCACAAGTCATAAAAGAGGTTGACATCAGGAAGGCCAATTTATGCTGCCATACTCCCTTTTAAAGGGGAACTGGAAAACCCAGTTGAACCCAGAAGATGCCTGTTAAACTGGCAGAGAGAAAGAGAAAAAAGAGAAAGAGAACCAAATTTACACATTGTCTGGTATTTCATTTAGTAGACTTGATGAAACTTGACCTCTTTTTGACATATGGTCTCATTATGACATTTAACAATTTTTATGTTAACTGTTGTTCATAAAAACATACTTTAGTAAACTTAAGATAACCCTCAATTGCATTACACCTATTATCCTATTTATATATACACACTTTCCTTACCATGGTGGCAGTAGTCCTTGTGTATCATTTACACAATTTCTTCTCATATGCTATTTTATTAGTTCAGAATTTGGTTATACTGAGTTGTACATTTTTAATTGTAGAAAGTGAAGAAATATCACTACATGACTTCCAAGGTTAACTGCTTCCACTGCGTGCACTCTAACACCTTCTTATTTAATTCCAAACTTTAAGAGGCTTCTCTGTCTAATCTTTTAGGAGCATAAAGAAAAATGAACAGAGATGATAAAATAGACTTGTGCTGACAAGAACTTATTTTCCTTTGAAACTGTTGACATTTGAAAAACAATTTTGTAAGGAACATTAAAAAAGTTGTAAACAGCACATTCCTTCAGCACATTTAGGGCCCCACTATGTGCATTTTGGATTATTAAAATTCAAAGTAACAGATACAAAAATGGTGTGGGAGTATCAGCACCAGTGCATGAGGTCATAAGTTTCTTTAACTAATTATTATATGTTGATCTTGGTATTCTTCAACAGTCCAGCATACCATTAATAAAAAATAACATCTCTCTGTCCTGTCATGCAATGAAATTCATACATGCATCCCTGAACAGACCTGGTTGGCCCCAAGTCCAGGGGTCCAAAGAACGGACACTTATGAAAATTAAACCAAAAAAGTCTCAGAAGCTGAACCTAGGTATAGTGGTAAGGATTTTTGAATTCCTGAAAGGCCAGTTTCTTGGAAATAATGTCATTCCAGGAGTCTTTCATGGCTCTTGTAAACACTCAACAACAGTAGTTGTGTCTTCTCCTGTATTTATACCTGGTGATAGGTGTTGGCTGATACTGGTTGGTGAATTAGGATATTAAACTGAAATAATGTTAACAGATATAATGTTAATGTTTGTAGTTCTACTGAGTCACTCATGTAACACGTCACTGCCAGTGTAGAGTTGGATGTTTTGTGTCCACCTTGTGAGTTTCAACAGCTGTAGTACCATATGTTCCAGCAAAACCAAACATCCCACCATTTGTTCAGCTTTACTGAAGACGGGCTTAGTTTGAGCAAATTAGTTACTGTGATATTTATGATTGCTTATGGGGAAGTAAGGCAGCCAAATGATAATTGTGTTATTTTCTAATTTGTTTTATTGCAGGACATGTTATTGCAGTTTTATTATATTTGTATTTTATTATGAAAAGCATTACTGTATTGGCTATTTTTCCAAACCTGTCAACATTTTGTGTATTTGCACAACAAATGATGTAATATGTATTATCTACTAAGCTAGTAAATTGATGTTACTTGATTGTGTTCCATGTCCTATAAACACAAATAGACATGAGTATTTGGTTAAATAACACACACTCATTTGGCATGTCTGTAGTCTGCTCCTGGCTGGTGGTAGTGGTTTTGAGAGGGGACCCAACATCTTGACAGGCCTAGGGGTCCATGGACTTGGGATCCATCCCCGATGACAATACCCTGTTTTCATAATATAACCAATTATTAAGAATTAAGTTGAAAAGAAGCAATAGATGCTACAGATCACTAGAACATGAATTTCCATACTGCACCCACCGCAGTTAAAATGTCAAAGATTGAAACAAAAAATGCCTGCATAGGTATTTGTCCATCTCTCCATCCTTTTTCTGTAATAACTGATTTAATATAATAACTCAGGCTAGAAGGGGTTAAAGCCTACTACAACAGCAATAGGCACAAGGCCATTAAAGGACAATATCACAAAATGCAATGTGGATGCCTTTACAGCCCGATAAGAGTTAACTGTCAACACTTTAGAGACTTTGTGAAAAAAATCACTGAGCAAAGAGCAATGCAAATCATACAATCATACCAGTATACGTGTATGCATGTAGAATGATGCTGTTTTCCTTTGTACTTATTATATATACATTGTATTCTATTTGCCTTAAAGCTCCAGGCACCTGAGAATAATTCCTACTCTAGATACTCTGTGCTTGTCATGTCCACGTTCACCACAATCCATGTTAAATTAACTAATAACTCTAAATTCACCTGGAATGAGAGACCATGCTCTGTTATGGACTAGTGTTTTGAATGTGATATTGAAAAACTAATTGGAAAAACTGATTTAGAATATGAATGAATGGATTGAACTGAAATACTATAATTAAGGAAAATTTGGTCCTTTAGTACAAAAATGTTACTTTTTTTTATGTGTTTGCTTGTGCGGAAGAAACAAGCTTCATTCTTAGTTTAGGTTAGAGAGCTCTAAGCCTTTTTAATAAAAATAAAATAAAGAACCACAGGGGGATTCATAAACTATGAAAGAATGAATCTAAGTTTTTGACTATCATGGGATTCTTTTTATAACACAGCCCAAGTTGGTCCACCACATTTCCTGCATGTGGAACCCTCAGGCAAAACAGCAGTATTACACTTTGATCATCAGAATTATAAAACATATTCAATATCAGTAAAAGGTGGATTTGTACAGAAGCTGTGCGTGTCTTTGAGAAGGACAGTTAAATAACCTGATCAATAAAAGCTGATAACATGAAGCATGTGTTTTGTTTTTTTTTTCTTGATTTAAAATTTCTCTTTGTAAAAAAGCAAACTAATTTCCAGTTGTTAACAAACTCTTTACTTAATCAGGGTTTGTCCTGAGAAGCAACAAACCTTAGGTGTATATATTTTATGATTCCCTAGTAGTTTTATTATGGCCCCAAAATGCAGATAGTCTATTAGTTTAATTTTTTTCCAACATAATTTAATGTTAATTCCATTAAGATCTCTTTGCTATATCCATAAAACATGTCAGTTGAACTAAGTGATAGGTGGCTGAGAAAATAAATGTTTTCAATGCAAACATTCATGTGCAGTGGCCATCAATATTTATCAAAAAATCAACACATGGTGGGGTATGAATAAGATATGTAGGCCTTGTGTGGGATTTCTATCTCAGTGTGAGGTGGCACTGGCCATCAAATTTATATTTAATTTGTGCAAAACACTGGAAGGGAAAACATGCCCTCTGTTCCATTCCTAACCAGTAGAGTGATGTCATCTGCACATTAAACAAACAGAGGAGATCTCAAAAGCTGTTTTTATAGCACAGAAGGAAGAGAGAGGCACGATGCCCGAAGTGCAAATCAGGTTGTGTAGAGAAATGGAGAGGAGCCAAATGAAAAATAAAAGTTCAACTTAATTAAGACTATTAGTTGAAAAAGAGTAGTCAAATGGACAAGCAGTGAAAACACAAAAAAGACAGGCAAAACACAGGCAAGGATATTGTATTCAATATAGAAATGTCAAAATTTGAAAACAGGAAAAGAGTCAAAAACCATTAACTACTAATGGATAATATGGCATTGTTTCATCTCCTTTGATCTTCACATAATGTGACTATTGTATAATTGGTGTTTCCAAGCAACAGAAGTTAGATGGGTGTGACCAGGAGGTATTTTGAGTGAAGCGATAATAATAATTCTTTACATTTATATAGCACTTTAATCATTACCCTAAGCGCTTCAGTGAGTGGGAAGCCACTACAATCACCACTAATGTGTAGCATCCACCTCAATGATGCAAAAGAAGACATTTTTGCTCCAGTACACCCAACACACGTTAGCTGTTAGGTGGTGAAGTGGTGGAAGAGATAGTCAATTAGACACAGGGGATGATTAAAGAAGCCAGAATGACTAGACCATAGTGGGCAATTTAGTGTGGAGAGTAGGATACACACTACTCTTTATTAAGAATGCCCAGGGATCATCTATATTACTAAACGACAGTTAATTTATGCACGGCGGACGTGGCGGATGCACCGAAGCGCATGCGCATGCGCATTGCGGCGCGGCACCCCAGAGTCAAACGCAGCGGCTTCGCTTTAGTTCAAATAGGTTTTAGTAATATAGATAGGGTTATTGAATTAAATGGAAACTTTACCATGCCTACGACCTGTGAACTAAACCTGAGGTAAAGCGTGCACGCCAGGTTCTACAGCCGCCCGGACGCGACCACCCACACCACCACATATACGACGACACAGCCATAAAAAAACAAAAACGAGACTGCATGAAGAAAGACAATAACAGAAGCGCGTTGAAATGAACTGTCCCAGGACGCACCCACCCTCCATGATATTTCATCACGCAGCAGCTTCCCACCAAGGCGCATATGTTCTGCACCATGGCGCACGCCCCAGAGTCAAACGCAGCGGCTTCCCAGAGTCAGTAGGTGGCGCCCACACAACACAACATGTACACTACACTTGCTCTAATCCACTGTGCCAGTAATATAGATCACATAACGGTCACAGATTCAAACCCAGCGGCTTCCCAGACTCAGTGGCTGGCACACAAACACCACAACCTGTAAACTAAACTTGCTGTGCTCCACTCTGCCAGCAGTCGGTGTCAGCAAAGGCAACGGAATCACGTCTTCACAAAACGAAACCGCCTTAGTACAGATATGCTTATTTAATTAAATGACATTTCCCCAGACGCACCCACCCTCCATGATATGTCATCCATCCAAATACCGGACGGAACAGAATGATTCTCTAGAGAATCGCGGGCTTACTTGTTTATTATGAACGAGAGTCAGGACCTTGGTTATACATCTTATCCGAAGGATGGCATCATTTTATAGCAAATCACAAATTGATGTGTTTGTTATTTCAATAATAAAGCCTACAGGGAGGGGTAAAACACAAAGCAAAACATTTCACTTGCCTTTCTATCTTTTTAGGGTGGTGGCTCAACAATCTTCAAAATAGCTTGCAGCAGCCCTAAACCCAATCTGAAGTTTACTTTTTAGCCAACCCTCAGAATCAATTCCAGGGTTCTGGAAGCCCACTTTCACTACAGGCCACAAAACTAAAATTCTCTTTACTGAAAACTAATGTCCTTGCACCCAGTGAGCCACCAGCAGTCCCAAAAGAGTTATGTTTGCTGCCTGCCTTCTCAAATGAGATCATGGCCTGTCTCTCTCCACCTCCATCTTTCTTGATCAGATACCCTCATACGGGTCTAGGAATTTTTCATAGTTCAGGGTCTTTTTCCTCAAATAGTAGAGAGCCATTCACCCAGAGTATTTCCAATGTAATGCTGCACTCCTGAGATCTTCTTTCCAGAGCATTTAACTTCTTCCAGGGTTTACCTCCCCCTTTCCAACACTGGTATGCGTAGGTGTTCTCTTTTCACAAGTGTTGGTTTTACTGTTTGAAGGTTTCCTTCTTGCCAGCTACAGTAAGTACTTTGTTATAGTATTAAATTTAAAAACATTTCATCTATACATACAGACTTAACACAGACAAATGCTTGTTTTTCAAAATTTGTACTTTTCTGGATTTCTTTGTAGCAAAGTCTGATATCACATTACTAAAATCCAATTTCTAAACCAGATCAGTCAATTAACATCAGAGTCAAATGATAAAGTCTTTCCTGTCCCATTGTGAATCTGAGCCTATTTTTCACTAGTCTGAGCTTGGAGATAGATCACTCACAATGAATATTTGTGACAAGCAATGTCAGGTAAAGCCTAAAATGTCTACAGTTTGGAAGATGTCTGACAAGATTTTTTTTTCTCTGAGACACCATAAAAGTTCTGATGTGAATACAATGCCTTTAGAGCTTATACAATCTCTGAACTGGGCAATCCGTTAACCACTGCATCACCATGGCTCAAACAATAAAAGACACAGTTAACAAATGTTCACAAGATAGCAATAAGTGAGGGGGGGTTGGGAATACACATTTATATGTGTGTGTGTCAGCTCCACAAGTATTTGGACAGTGACAATTTTGGTTCTGTACACCACAATGAATCTGAAACAAAGCAATCAAAATGTGATTGAAGTATAGTCTTTCAGCTTTAATTTAAGGGGCTTAACAAAAATTTTGTATGAGCTTTAATTTTTTAAATTTTTTTTTTTTTATACATGGTTTCCCTATTTCAGGAGCTCAAACGTATTTAGACAAACTAACATAACCATAAATGTAAATGATCATTTTCAATATTTGGTTGAAAATCCTTTAGAGTCAATGACTGCCTGAAGTCTGGAACCCAAGGTCATCTCCAAGTGCTGGGTGATACTTTTCAAGGCCTTTACTTCATGCTACTTGTTCATTAGATTTTCTGCCATCAGTTTTGTCTTCACCAAGTGAACTGCATGTCCAGGTAGGCTGAGGTCAGTTGATTGACTTGGCCTTTGAACAATATTCCACTACTTTACACTTAAAAGCACTTGGTTTGCTTTCGCAGCATGTTCTGGCTCACTGTCCATCTATAATGTGAAGCTTTGTCCTATCAGTTTTGCTGCATTTGGCTGAATTTGATTAGATTGTATAATCCTGTACACTTCAGAATTCATTCTGCTACTTCAGCCAGCAGTCATATCATCAATAAACACTAGTGACTGACTTCCTTTGGCAATCAGGCATGCCCATGCCATAACAATGCCTCTACCATGTTTCACAAATGATGTGGTATGCATCGGATCCTGAACCACTCCTTTTCTGCTCAATACTCTTCTCTTTCTATCATTCTGGTACATATTGATCCAAGTTTCTTTTGTCCAAAGTAAACTAAAAAATGTTTTCCGGCAAAGTTTAATCTGTCCTTCCTATGCTTGGGTTATCAGTGGTTTGCAGTTTGTGGTATTTACTTCCATGATGTTTTCTTTTGATTGTACACTTTGGCAATGATAGGTCTACCTCCCAGAGAGTGTTCTTAGTTTGGCTAAATGTTGTGAATAATTATTTCTTCATCAAGAAAAGAATTCTGCAATCATCCAGCACAGCTCTCTTCCATGATTGTCCAGGCCTTCCGGAGTTGCTTAGCTCACCAGTGTGTTCCTTCTCTTTAAGAATGTAACAAATGGTTGATTTGACCACTCCTCGTGTTTCTTCTATCTCACTAAAGGGTTTGCTTTGTCTTCTAAGCCTTGTCTTTTTACTTGCATGGACAGCTCTTTAGACCTCATGTAGAGAGTTCACTGTGACAGCTTCCAAATGCAAATTCCTCAAATGGAATCAATTCCAGACCTTTTATATGCTAAATAGTTAATAAAATAATGAGGGAACTGCTCGCACCTGGCTATTGAACAGCTTCTCAGTCAATTGTCCATACACTTTTGAGACGCTGAAAATGAAGGGCTATGCAGAAAAATGGCTGTCATTCCTAAATAGCTCATAAAACATTTTGATAAACTCCTTCAATCCCAAAATGACTGCTTTATTTCAAATCCATTGTGGTAGTGTACAGAGCCAAAACTATGAAAACTTTGTCACTGTCCAAATACTCATGGAGCTGAGTACATATATATATATATATATATATATATATATATATATATATATATATATATATATATATATATATATATATAGTGATTGATTGCTGGCTTCATATTCCGGCCCTCACCCCCAGGCCGCCAGGAGGAGCTCTCCCAACAGCATAGACGTGCCCTGAATTCCAGCAGGGCCTCATGGACTATATAGTTTTTATACACAGCCCTGCTGGATACCCTGGGGACCACTGGGAGTCGCTGTTGGGAGGCCCGTGGACTCATATATGCCCGATAACCCGGAAGTGCGTCATAATCCCGGGACAGGAAGAAACGACGTGCTTCCGGGGTGAAGATCAGGACTGTTTACCCTGACCCGGAAGGAATAAGGACTTGTGGACTGTTGGGCAGGAACACCTCCGGGTCAGGGTGTATAAAGGACTCTGGGAAAGCCCAGTACACTGAGCTGAGCTGGGAGGTAGGGTGGCGTAGTGTCTGGGAGTGGAGGATTGTTATTGAGTATTGGTTTTGTGATTATATGAGTAGTGTGGAGTGGAGGGTGCTTTGTGCACTGTATAATAAGAAAATAAAGAAGTCTTGTACTTTTACCTGGTGTTTGGAGAGGTACCTGAGGGTTCAAGAGGTGGATCGATACCTCAACTGCTACAATATATACATATATATATACACACACACACACACACACAAAACTGCAATAAATAAAATCACATTAGCACTGCACGTCCTTGATATTTTTTTCTTTGCTCTCTGTGCTCTGAGCTCCTACTGCTTTTGGTATCAAATCATATTAAATCAGGATCAGCATTGTTGTTACGTTTAGCAGTCTTTATTTTTTATAATTTTCCTGGATGGACTTTCAATAAGTATTCAGGCTGTCAGAACAAACATCACTATTTAAAAATAATCCAAATCAATACAAAAAAAATGTATTTGAAGGTAAATGCAGATATTCTATTCTAAATTAATTGTCTTTTTTTAAATCTCATACTAATTGGGAAAGCATAGGGGGTCATGAGGTCGCTGGAAAGGGGTGTGTGGCACTCCCAATATGTATGCAAAAGGACGAAGGTTCAAGTCTTTAGAGTCCTGGTGCTTCCTGTCTTGGTATATTTTTGTGAGACATGGATGCTATCCAGTGACCTGTGACAAAGACTGGGCTCCTTTGGTACTGTGTCTATTCGGAGAATCCTTGGGTACCACTGGTTTGACTTTTGTGTCTTTGTGACTTTTTACTCATGGAGTCCGGAATGAGGCACATTACCTACATTGTGAGGGAGCATCAGTTATGGCACCATGGCCATGTGGTGCGATTCCCTGATAGTAATCCGTCTTACAGGATCCTCATTATTGAGGACCAGGCCAAGGGGATGCCCACATAACACCTGGTTATGGCAGATAGATGGTCATTTCCAGAGGGTGGAACTGGACCACGTGTCTGTCTCGGGAGTTGCCAACCAGGATCCTGAGCTTGTTTCGTCATATGGTGGGTGCAGCAATGTGCTGTATGAGTGCATGCTCCCCAAACTTAAGTGCCTTGAGCATGGGAAAGGCGCTATATAAATAAAATGTATTATTATTATTAAACTGACCTGACCTGATACTAATCTTGGTTTTGTGTTATTCCAGACATGTTACACTGCATTACTTCTGTATTTTGTAAGCATTTTGTTCATCAAATTCATGATTAGCATTTTTATAATGCTTAATTCTTAGTTTGTCATATACATAACAGACAGAATTTTTTACTGAACTGCTCTGCTTTTTGCTTAATGAGTGTACTACCAATGGGTTTTAAGCACTTCTCCAGTGCCCGAAAAATACATTTTGGCAAGATCAAATTCTGTTTCACTCTTGAACAGTTTTGCTGTTACTTTGTAGCATTTTACATAGCAAACAATACCTGGTTTCTTTTTTTTTATTAAACATAATGGGGAATAACTGGTATATTCCTGATTTAAAATTCAACATTTTAAACCTGTTATCTCCCAAATTAATTTTTTTTTAATTTTTTTGTTTCCGTTGTCATTTGGAGTCCCTGGAACAGAAAAACCATGTAATCATGGTTTTTTTTGTTTACTTATGTAGATACAGCCTGTCCTCTAAATAGGACACTGGGATGACTTGACATAACAGAAGCTCTATGTACCATATGAGAACATATACATTTATTGCTCACAATTATGACCTTACAAGAAAGGACCAAACATAAGAGGAATCATAGTCCAAATGCCAACACTACTTATCATGATATGGCTGAAAGCAAGTACGGCAAAGTGTTGTATTGCACTTGTTGCAATATGTTTTAGGCTTGCTTTTGCATCCTTCACGCTGACAGCGACGCTGTTTATCCCTCTGCATCAAAAAATGTCCCACGCCATCATGTCACATCATGTCAGCTCCTGTTGGTAGTCTGGGCATCCTGGGTCTTCCTGCATACTTGCGTTGGATAGTGTTCTTCAAATAAACTGTGGCAATTGCTCGTCCTTCAATGATATGGCATTTCCCCCATGGATACTTTTATGCAGAATCCACGCATTCACTATTGCCATGTCAATGCAGCAAGTAGGGCGGCACAGTGGTGCAGTGGGTAGCGCTGCTGCCTCGCAGTTGGGAGACCTGGGGACCTGGGTTCACTTCCTGGGTCCTCCCTGCGTGGAGTTTGCATGTTCTGCCCGTGTCTGCATGGGTTTCCTCCGGGCACTCCAGTTTCCTCCCACAGTCCAAAGACATGCAGGTTAGGTGGATTGGCGATTCTAAATTGGGCTTGATGGGTTTGTGTGTGTCCTGCGGTGGGTTGGCACCCTGCCCGGGATTGCTTCCTGCCTTGTGCCCTGTGTTGGCTGGAATTGCCTCCAGCAGATCCCCGTGACCCTGTGTTTGGATTCAGCGGGTTGGAAAATGGATGGATGGATGCAGCGAGTAAACAGGGGCCAATACCATTTCTTTCCGCGTATAGAAACATAGTATTTTGAAACAAGCCAATCATGATGGTCAACACCGCCCATGTACACATTGTAATTATATATTAAGTTAGGCATTTTCACCATGCTTTTTTCTTTCTGGCCTTTTACACATCGTTTGACATCATGAAGCGGCTCAAGAGAGTCATGACAATGTTATTGTCGTGCCAACACACGAGAAGTACCTCTGACGTTCTGTCATAGACGTACTCGCTGGCACCACGATCTGATTTCTTCATCTCTTTTGATGACTTCATTGGACATGTTCTATTGATCCTGTTTTCTCTAATGGTAGCGGTTGCTCAAAATCCTGTATCTGCCAGTTGAGAGAGCAGATCCATGTTTGTAAAGAAGTTATCAAAATACAGAGCATAGCTGCTTGGATCAGCAATATGTTGTACAGCATTCAAGACAACGCGAGAACCAAGTGGCACATCTGTTGCAGTTTTTTCCTTTCCACAATACAATGAGAAGGTGTAACAGTATCCTTCGCTGGAGCATATGGCCCAATATTTATACCCAAATCTGATGGGCTTTCCCTTTATAAATTGTTTCAGGCTGTTTCTCCCATAATATTTCATGATCATCTCATCAATGATGATATTGGGTGTAAAATAGCCAAATTTATGGAAATTCTCATTCAAGAGTTCAAACAACGGCTTCACCTTGAATGATCAGTCACCTATGTTGCTGTCTAGGGTGATACACCTTCTTGGCATGTCTCACTACGCAAAAAAAGATAAATAAGGTGCACTTTAGATATAGGCACTTATATGCATGCCATCATCCCAATGTCCTATTCACAGGACAGTGGGAAATGTCGCAAAATAACATCTATGTAAGTGTGATTAGAATACAAGTTAGCAATATGGAGAGTTAGATAGTTTATTTACATTGCGTCAATCTCTCCGTCCCAGCAAACTAGCACAACATGTCCAGACTCGCCGTCACATGTAGGGAACGTCAGATGCTGCCTCCAAAGACACAAAGCACAACCTGCCGCCCACACGCTATATTGCACATGGCCGCTTTCGCGGAAGTGTTGTGACGCACAACCTCAAGTCTGCTGTGAATGTATCCCGGATCACGTGGTTGCTTCAATGGGACAGATATAGCCATATATGTCGCTGTCCTACAAATAGGACTATGGTAGATAACGGGTTTTAAACAGCATTTCCAGTGTCAAGAATATTACCTCAATTAACATGCATCTTTTAGATGCTGATGGCTTTACACAGAATTCCTAAAACAAAAGGCGAAATGAAAAATAAGTATTGAGGTTGTGTTATTTTTCTGCTGCCTCTGTAGAGGGTGAAAATTATCCTATTTAGTTTAATCCTGTATGTTATTCTTTGGCCACAGTTGATCTACCTTCCACAGGATTTTTTTAACTACAACCCAAGCTTTGGTTGATTTGTTTTAAAATTTTGTTGTATATTATTTTTTTTACTTAGTAGCAGACATTTGAAGTTGTTGTTAATGAACATATTTGCCAAAAAAAAATATTTAAAGATCAATATAGGGCAACATTTAATACATTCAGTAACTCCATTTGTGAAAAGAACAGACTCACTATGCCACAAATTATATAAAACATACTGCCTTTTCACCTTTTGCACCCAAAGACCAGAAAGGCACTCAGTGGAGTGGAGGTACTGGAGGAAGAGGCAGGGTGAGAAGGACTGAAGCAGCAATGCCTTCCTTTAACATGTTTAAGTTATCAGGAGCAATATTGTAGCCTTGCTGGGTGCTGGCAAAAAAAAAAAAAAAAAAGTTCGCTTAAACCAGCCATACAGCATCGTTACAGGAAAAAAATCACAGAACAAGGTTGCTGGCAAACCCAGCAATTTCACTGCAAAAAACACTTTTTTGGGGCACCTTATAGGCTGGGGCCCTAGGGTATGGCCTCAGTAAGCCCTTGCTTTAATGCGGCAATCATTGTAGGTTGGGAACCAATACTGGATTGGGTGTCTGTCCTTGACAGGGCCCATTCTCACACTCAGATAAGAGCCAACTAAAAATCAAAAATTGATCTAAAATTAACATTGAGATGTGGAAGGCAAACCAGAGTACCCAGTGAAAATCTCTAAGTGACATGGGAAGAATGTACAAATTATAAACAGGCAAAAAGCAAGCATGGGATTCAAGCATTGGGCATAAGATCCATAAGGCCACAACAATAACCCCTGTGCTACTGGGTCACTCATAGGCCTTTTTGTCAAAAATATGTTTTAAATCGCACATTACTATATTTGCATCAAGCAGACAAAGGTTATAATAACAGTAGATAACCTGCTCCTCTAGATGAATATGTTTATACAGTATATTTCAGAACCATCTATGCTATGAGCTCTTAAGATTAACATGAAAGAGCCAGGAAGCAGATAGTTCTGCTAAATTTACTGAATATAACTCATGTTAGCTAAATATTTTCAAAAGTTAAATGCATATCATAGGGTCATTTGGGTTGTTTGAGGAGGCCCAGAAATATATTAGTCCAATGAAACCAACATTAATTAATTAATTAGATAATGACTGTCTGCAATGAAAACCACCCAGATTAAGACAAGACATCAAGACAGAGAAAGATGAATTTAGGCCTAATGTGCAACATTGTATAGAAATGCCAGACAATGAGACAAAACCATTTTAAATTAAAATAAGGTGAATCTCATAGAAATCAGTTGTATGACACCTGTTAATGAAGCAAAAAGAATGCTATTTTATTTTCATCACACACATGATACACATATGTCACATTTATTCAAAAAATTGACTTTTAAACACACTTTTACTCATGAAAACAGCACACTATGCAAATATAAAAATATTAAAATTATTCAAAACTACAAGCAAAACATAATGCCGAAAAGAAGAAATCTGATGTAATACATACTGCACAAAACATATACTGTATGTATACAATTTGGTTTTAAGGCCATATTTCAACTGTCCTAGGCCAGGCTCATTCTAAAAGGGTTCATTCAGCAGTGAAATGAAGGCAATTTTATTTGAGATTCTGAAAAAACAGATCCATCATGCCACCACAGAAACCAAAAATGAAAAGTAAACTTCTTTACCCTAGAAATCTTAGCACAAGTTCTGACTATGTGTCCATCTTGGATCTATTTCCATCTAATGTAGCTCTGAACATAGTCAGTCTGGCCAGACCTTATCTTCCTGATGCCACTTCATCTGATTAATGCCTTTAATGCTTCTCTCCTTTAAGGTGTGGTATATCTATTCATATTTTTTCCTTCTTCTGTTCGGCCTAAAATGTATTTCCGCTTAAGGCTGGTAACAAGCAGACAAAGTAAATAGTCTGCTGAGTGAGAGATCCCGGTCATCAGTCAGTCTGGGACCAGTTCAGGAAATCTAAATTAGGGAAAGACAAAGTGATCTACAGCAAATGATTAACTTTTTAAGTAAAAAAGCCTTGTGCTATTTAACCCTAGATTGTGAATTGACATTTATATTAAGATATCACAATTTGTCAGCTGGGCTGTGAGCTAATAAATTCTGCTAACGAGGTGGCAAGTTCAATATGAATGGAACTGCAGATATAACAGTAGTAACAATTATGGGGTGTGCATGGAAAAGTGTCAAATATTTCTGAATTCTATAACATGATTCTTGGTACAGAAAGAATGAGCTTATGAAAGCTATATTTTAGAAGGGAATGAAATAAGGGATATAAATAGAGAATCAGGTAGCAAGTCTAAGAAAGAACTATGTTAGTGTATATGTAGAGCTTAATTGAACAAAAGAAAAATGAGCACATAGGAACCCTGTTGACGTGGTTTGGGCATGTGACAAGAAAAACAGAAAAATAAAGAGAGTAGGTAGTAGGGCTTGGAGGAAGGATAAAGAAGATGAGTTAGTACATGGCTTGAAAACTGCGGGTCTCACTTTTAAGGACGCATAAGTCCACAGAAAATAGAAAAAATGGTGTGAAAGGCCAAGCTGAGTAAAGCATTAATAAGACTGTTAAAGGATAAGTTTGGCATTTTCAAGTCATTTATTTCTTCACAATCAAAGTTTATATTATTTGCCTCATAAAATTCTGTTTGAAAATTAAATATTTTTTTCATAAATTTAAAAAATACCTTGTCTGTTCTTGCAGCTTACAATGAGGCTAAAGTGTACATGGGTCCATAGGTGAATGAAAAGCCTTATAACTTACTGCATATGCCCATTTTTCAAGCCAAAATTGTTACTGAGTGTTGATCTGCATGTTGAGAATATATTGATAATACATACAAATTGCAAAAAAGCACACTCATGTAATTTTAAGAAGTAAAATAAAACACAAAGCAAAACATTGTTGTGACAGTTAGTATTTTAAAAGGATAATTATGTGCTTTTATTGACATTATTGTGTGTTGATGGCCAGATGTAAATTGTTGTCTCTGTTTTACATACAATTATGCGATTATAGCTGAAAAAGACACACTTATGATTGCTTATATTCTTTCAACATGTGTAAGCTTATTTCATTATTTTGCAAATATATTTCCTGCTGCCATTGGATTGATAATGTGTATGTGTGCTTCAGTGAGACAGAATTTTGTAATGACCCAGGGGGCGTGAAAGAGTGAGGAATTGAATTAGCCACGTTATGAAGACTGCTGGTGAGGTGACTCTAAAAAGGACTTTCTATTTTCTTCAGCACCCACTACAACCACATAGAGACATTCTCTCCCAGCTACTTCATCCTCTTGCCTACTCATGCATGCCAACTGGTTCCACCTTACTCCACTCACCCAGGGTCGGAGACAACCCATATGGCACTTGTTCCTCCAGCTCCTCACTAGTCGCTAAGGATCAGGACCAATGGACTCCAGCAGCCATTGTCTCTTTTATGACAGCTTCTCCAGGTAGTGTAGAGCCATCATTCCTGCCTCACAGCATCAATATCTGTATGAGTTTTACATGTTCTTGTGATAAGAAAGGTCCATGGTGAAGAGCAATTTTAAATAAATAATCATGTGCATTCATGTGTAAATGTGAATGGGCCGGTCAAGTGCTTCATTTACACCTCAGAGCAGGTGAAGAACACCACCTGAAACCAATTGGGGCTATAAAGGGAGCTGCACGGTGAAGGTGGAAAAAAAGGAAGAGTCAAAAAAAACAAAGGAGAGACAATGGGAATGAACAAAAGTTAAGGGAAGAAAGATTAAGAGAGAGGATTGAGGAGGACCCTATGCAAGGGTAATGGAAGCAGACAGCCCAGACAGAAGCACATGGCCTGTGTTCGAGGAGAAGGGGTCGCTCCTGCTGAGCTATCAGGGAGCAAGGATGACCCAGTGTTCAATGTGGCCTCCCGCCTTAAGGTCATGCTATGGCGGAAAACTGGAGATGGATTAAGACGCAGCATGGCACCCTACTGAATGCCAGGGAACTGGGAAATTTGGGACCTGAGCTGTGTTATGGTTGACTGCACCTGTTGGTGGAGTCTCCTCTGGCTGTACAGATCCCGTAGAGGGTAAGCAGAGGAGACATCAGTTTTTAGAAAGGAGGTACTGTGGTTTGGGATTGTTATTAAAGGACAGATTCTGCCTGGGATTTTAAACTCATTTTATTTGGATTTACTTATTACACACTTTAAACTCCATTTTTTACATGACTTTACAGATTATTTATTTATGGATTAATTGAAGCATTGCGCTTTAGGTACTGTTTGTTTTGTTTTTGTAAATAAAAGCACTACACACTTGCATCAACCCTGCGACTGTGTGTGTCCTCAGGTGCCCAACTCACCTTTTGAGTACATTATCAGCATCAATGCACAAAGCACACCAAGGAATCTGCAATGTGCAGGTGGCTTGGTTCTTTCAAAAATCAAAGGCTTTTATCAAAATGACAATGCAGTGTAATTAGTTCAGTATAGATTTATTGTTACTTGTACAAAGGACAATGAAACTGTGATGTGCTCTTTTAGCTAAACTGCCATTTAACATGAATCTTGCTCTGTAGGGAATGTAAAATAATAACACTGAATATAATGAGCAAAAAGTATGCACCATTTAGGAGAAAATACTCATATGATGTCAGCACGCATCTCTCTGTAATTATAAGTCATGGCAGAACATAACTGAACTGCAGAAGCAAAAGAAGGATTACAAGTAGAATATAGCTTGATACTGGGGGCTTGTTGGGGTTGTCATAATTCCACCTACAACTTTGGCTGTGAGCAAACATGTGAACAGGAAATATATGCTTACCTCAATAAAATTAGTTCCAAGAATCTAAGGTAGAATAATTATTTCAAGTTTCCTGTCATGATCATATGGATGCCTCATAAAAATGGAAGGCATATTCTCTTCAATCAAAACGTTTACTGCTTCAAAGTGGGTGTACTTGGTAAGTTTTAAGGCTTTTTCCCCAATGGACCTATGTACCCTTCAGCCACATTTTAAGTTGCAATAACAGACAAGGTATTTTTTAAATTAAAAATAAAAACACTATAGAGCACAAATTATTGTGGCAAATTAATGTATATATATATATATATACATTTATGATTTACATATATACGAGTGGTGCACAAAAAAGAAGATCTTAAATCATGGAGTACACACTGGCATGACCTTCACGAAACACTGGCCTGTTGCATTCACTGCAGTAAATTATTCTTTATATGATCTGCAATGATGGCATCAGGCTCTGGGATGACTGTTGATTTTAGTGCATTGCTCACAGGACCAGTACTACTCCTCTTTTTAATGAGTTGCTGAATAATACATTTTGCAGATCACTTATAATGGAATAGTGTTTAAGGAATCCCTTGTGCAAACTTGTAGAAGCACACATGAACATACAGCTTCATGACTGATATACACTGCTCTAAAGAATATGATGTGTCTTCTCTCCAGCACGCACAAAGATAACAGAAATAATAAAATGAAACCAAACATGCACTGGAACTTCCTTCTGGCTTCATCTGACTATGTTTGCTTCATCTAAACCCAGGGCAATTTTTATACACTACCCTTTAAAATGATTACTTGGAAAAATGAAAGAATACTTCCAATTAATCTAAACTGCTGAAATAAAATAATATTTACTAAGTAATATAACACTTAAGTTGAGAAACTGTTTTTAAAAAGGGTGCTGCCACATTATATGACACGCACAAATAACAAATGAGGTGTATACAAAATGTATGTCTTTTCCCACAGCAAAGTGGGTCCATGAAGTTAGATAAAATCAAAATAATAAAAATTCATGTTCAATAAATGTTATTCAACTGAAACTTTGCATGTGTTGTTTGAGAAGGTTGTTTATAAATGTTCTTCATAAATGTAGGAAAGCTCTACCAAGATTGTTAAAACACCCAAGGACTTTACATGGTATATGCAGGAAACTGCCCTCGTAGGATGGGAGTGTCAGCACCCAATATGAAGAAGTCACACTTAAAATAGGAAAGTAGTGCAACAAGAGAAAACTCGCACACAACTGGGAAGCACTAAACTCCACAAGGTAAGTTTCTGAGCTTATTTGCTTGTAGCAATGAGCCAGCAGCATTAATCACAGCCCTACCAAATGATCTTTGGAAAATAAGAAAGCTCAAAATTGAGTAATGAGATTGAAAACTCATTACTCAGTTGATGCATCAATTTCGAAATAAATTCACAAATACATAAATTATTCTTATATTAATTTTGTAATATGTAAGTTAAGGAATCTAGAAAATACTGATCAAACCAGCTGGCTGAATTGATTATCACTCAGATTATAAATCACCTTAAAGAGAACAAAAGAAAAAGCAATAAAGGAAAGAAGCTGAAAGCTTACTTCAATTAGTGTTTCAACCCAAAAAGCAATTTAGGAAGTAATATTTCAATTTGTGAAGTAATCTGACAACTAAATGCATTAAAAATTAATTTACTTTTATAATATACTGTATTTCAGTACAAATATGTCATATGCATTTAACCTGTGTACATTAGTACATGAACTCTTGCAGGTTTGTAGTACCCCCAAAACAACTTCACAGTGAAACAGAAAGGCTATAAAATATTTTAATAGTGCTCTTAGAAAAGAGAAAATCAATAATTTTGGAAATGTATGCCATTGCACAATGAGAGCAGCAAGCAATAAGCCATGGAATTAAAGAATAGGTTTAATTAACAACAACAGAATTGGCTCCTAATTAAGGAACTGGTTGCAGTGAAATTGGTTGGAGTTTTAGATCCTGACTTAGTTGGTCTTCTTTTGGCTCACTCATTTCACATTTCATTTTTGTTTGAGTGCCATTTAATGAAAGAAATGAAGCAATTCAGAGGAACGATGAATTAATTCAGGGGAACAAATCTTAAAAGACTAGTCAATTAAAATGAAAGGAAAATAAATTAATTACCAGCAAATACTGGTTACCAATTAAGAGAAGGGTTAGAGTGAAAACCTGCAGCTACTTCGGAACTCAAGAAATTGAGTTTGAGACCACTGTTTTACTGATTTTTCTTGTATTTCTAACTTATGCTCTATTAGAATGATGTATCTGAAACTCCTTTATTTTGGGAACAGTCAAGACATTGTCTAACATTTTTATTTCTATGTTTCCATATCTTTATATATAAAATTCTATTCGTGTTTGAAATGGAAATTACATATGAAACGTTGAAATGGAAATTATGTATGATCACAGAGGAACAGGAAAAACATTCTTAATAAACCTGATTCTTGTCGAGAGAGCGAATGGTGACATAGCTCTGGCTGTAGCGTCATGGGGAATCGCTTCAACATTATTAGATGGAGGCCGTACAGCACATTCGGCATTGTAATTACCATTAAACCTCGTTCACGACGAAAATCCAATTTGCAACATACGCAAGGGCTCTGGAAAGGCAAAAGTCTTGCAATATTCAAAGATAATAGTTTGGGATGAGTGCACCATGGCACATAAAAGAACTTATGAAGCCTTGAACCGTACAATGCAAGATCTCAGAGATCCTACCAAAATAATGGGAGGTACTGTCGTTTTACTCGCAGGAGATTTTCGTCAAACATTATCAATTATTCCATGAGGGACACCAGCGGATGAACTCAACGCATGTTTAAAATCCATGCTTCTCTTACGGTCAGTTATGTCACGTGTTCTCGGGTAGGTATACCAAAAAATTTATTCATTTATGCACGTAATGGGCAAACAAAAAATGTAGTTTACCCGAAAGCACTGCAGTAGTACTCAATGTATCTTTACTTCTTGAATCGCTTCAACATTATTAGATGGAGGCCGTACGGCACATTCAGCATTGCAATTACCATTAAACCTCGCTCACGACGAAAATCCAATTTGCAACATACGCAAGGGCTCTGGAAAGGCAAAAGTCTTGCAACATTCAAAGATAATAGTTTGGGATGAGTGCACCACGGCACATAAAAGAGCTTATGAAGCCTTGAACCGAACAATGCAAGATCTCAGAGATCCTATCAAAATAATGGGAGGTACTGTCGTTTTACTCGCAGGAGATCTTCGTCAAACATTACCAGTTATTCCACGAGGGACACCAGCAGATGAACTCAACGCGTGTTTAAAATCCATGCTTCTCCCATGGTCAGTTATATGTCGCGTGTTCTCAGGTAGGTACACCAAAAAATGTATACATTTATGCACGTAACGGGCAAACAAAAAATGTAGTATACCCGAAAGCACTGCAGTAGTACTCAATGTATCTTTACTTCTTAAATGTTAATGTTTTACTGTTTAATAATTTATACGCTTCTTATATGTTGTTCAAATTCTTTTATCAAAATACCAGTAACGGCACACTGCACGAATACACTTGACTTGAGCATTCATAGTATTCATCCTCTTTCTCTGTACGTTTAGCATTCGTTTGCTCAGAAGTTGATGTGCTTGCTGCTTCCTGAGCAGCTCTTCTTTACTCCACCCTAATGGCCCGCTGCTTCTCTTTCATTGGCATCTTTTCGCGTTAAAACTGATTAAGTTTTTGTGTTGCAATTACTTAGTACGTTTTCTTTAACCTTTCACTTAATCTGGCACTTAAGTCTTCAATCTGCCTCAAGAATGATTAGCGAAGGTGGTAGGGAATGAGAATGGCACCCGTACGCATCCGCTGCACAGCCGCCCTGCTGCGCGCTGCAGAGAGTTGATTCTACAATAAAATACAATAAAGATAAAAAGAGTAATAAAATCATCACCCCGAAAACGGATAGTAGACGTCATGTAGTATATGTGTACCAAATTTCAAATCAATAGGTGAAATGGTTTGCGAGTTACAGGTGATTTAAAATCCTGGACAGACAAACGAACAGCCACGGTAGCGTATTATAGAAGAAGATTTTACTGTTTAATAATTTATATTTATATGCAATGTGCTTCTTATATATTACTTCATATTCTCATATGATAATGATGTTAATAATTTTGTTTATATTGATTTCTATGTTATTGTAAGTGCTCTTTATTTGTTGAAAAATAAAATTGGCAATTAACAAACTTATTTTATTTTTTTCCCTTGCACTCAGTCAGTGAAGCCACTGGGTAATCAGCTAGTATTTATATAAAATGTGTGATTATCAATGTATGTATAGTGCTGTTAAAACGTTTTTGTCCTCTTCCTGATTTTCTCTATTATTGCAAATTTATGAAACCAAAAGATTTCAAGTCTTCAATCAAAATCTAATGTTAGGGAAAGGGCAACTGAATGAACAAATAACAAATAACAGGTTTTTTTACTTATGTCATTAATTAAATGAAGAAACTGCCATTATATGATGAAGTATTTTCCCCCTAACATTTAATAACTTATTTCACCATAGCAGTCTTTCATACTGCAGTGCATACATTTCATATAAATATTCCTTGAAGAACTGGTTTAATCTACTGGTAGGTTTTCAAGTATTCATTTCAGACCCTGCCACAGTAGAATTAGGATTCAGTTTAGGTCTAGACATTAACAAAGCTATTAAAAAATTATTTTGGTTATTTTAAACAGTTCTGATTTGGACATTCTTTTGAGTTTTGCACCATTGCATGACCCAATTATGTTTTAGCTTCAGCTTACAGACAGATATTCTCCTTAAGAATTTTCTCATACAGAGCAGAATTCATGGTTTTGTCAATTATGGATACACATCCAGATCCTGAGATAATCATCCCCACACCTTTACACTGTTATGAATAACCTCACATAGCAAGAACAAAAATGACAGAATACCTTGTCCATACAATATTTGAATTATCTAGTTTAATTTGTTTAAACAAAATCAGGAATTCAAAAATAAAACCAAGAATACACAAGCATAAAATTCTAAATAACCAATAAGGATGAGTAATTAAAAAAATGAAATAAAGAAAAAGAGAAACAAAAACAAAAATAACAAAAGGGAAAGAGCTTCTCTACTGCCAGAGAATCCAAAAATTAGACAAAATTAAACCTTTGCAACAGCGAAAAACACAAAAAAGGAAGATGACGTGCATAGTTGAGCAACTAATAGCACAATGTCTGATTAAGGCAGTTGAGGGTCTTGCATAGATCCCTTATACAGGCCTCTTATGTAACTGCATCACTAATGTCCAAGACACTTAAATATTTTAATTGCAGATGAGTTCTTGCTCCTGCTGACAAATGCAATTTAGGGTAAAAGACTGGGGAAAAATTATAAGCATTAAATATAATGATTATAGGATGAAGTAAAGGGAGTGAGGAAAGATTACAAAAACAATGAAAGCAGAAGTGGGATACTGCTGTAGTTCCAACTAGGGAATCCATTCCCGGACAGGTTTATCCATTCCTGGGAATTCAGGAATCCCACATGTCATTCCCGGGAATGACACAGTGCACGGGCATCTCACATGTGAACGGTTTTAGAACGAGTGACACTTATTTTTAATAAACTACTGCAATATGTTGACACCAATAAAAGACTAACCTTAACTACTAACAGTTCATGCTGTCATATACAGTAACTACATGTATCTAGCTAGTTGCGGTAAAAGAGTGTAGAAAGCACAATGTGTCCAGCGTGCAGTCGTCCAGGCAAGAGCTCACTTTTGTGCAGAGTACGCCAGCTGCTGAGAAAGCATGCTCTGCCTCCACTGAAGTAAGCGGCACAGTCATCAGATACTGATACACTTGTTTTAAACAATGCCCGCGCTTGCTGTTGCTCTGAAACACCGCCATTTCAGCTTTTACTGATTCTGTTTCATGTCATCATTCTGTGATGGCAAGTTTCATAGCACAGATAATGCGGATGCAACAGACTGACGCATTGCAATTTCAAGTTGCTGTTCAAAGCTGTCAACAGCACAGACGTCAATGAACTCTGCCCCATCCCAGCATTCGTGAGCTACAGAGTGCAGACTCCTCCCAGTCCACTGTGTTCAGTCAGCCGGGAGATTGACTGCTGCTGGTCTGTTGTTGACTGAATTAATCGGCAACACACTACACTGTGGGGCAAAAAACTGTGCCACTTAATTATTTTCAGCTATAACTCTGTTATTTCTTGATCGATTTTTATACTTTTACATGCTATATATGCGAGCTTGGCCATTCCCGTTTTCCCGGGAATTACAGCAGTTTCATTCCCTGGGAATGCGGGAATGAAAAATGTCCAGGAATCCGGGAACCCAGGAATGGATTCCCTAGTTCCAACACACATTACCTTGACCTTGTTTGATGATTGGTATGACTTTTGTCCTGTGTGATATTGTATTTATTTTATGCCAAACATAAATGTGCCCATGTGTCCCAGAAATTTCCAATTTGGTCTCAACTAATCATAGAACCCAAAAGGCCTGAGGATCATCCAGGTTCTTTCTTGTAAATGAAAGACAGGTATTTATGTATTTATGCATTCTTACTTAATCAGTAGTTCCTGTAGTTAGGTTGCTGCCTTGAAGCTCATTTTTTACCAAGCGTCTTCTTGACTGTGAAGTTATGAACATTTGTCATGAACCATGTTTATTTTTATTATTTTCTGAGAGGAATACATGATTTCTGTGGTGGGTTGGCACCCTGCCCGGGATTGGTTCCTGCCTTGTGCCCTGTGTTGGCTGGGATTGGCTCCAGCAGACCCCCGTGACCCTGTGTTCGGATTCAGCGGGTTGGAAAATGGATGGATGGATGGAATACATGATTTAACCTGAAATAATGCCATTTTAGTTAGGAAGTTTTTTGGTTAAATATTTTAATTGAATGTTGTGCTTTGTGAAAGATGTTAATTATTAAACCTTTGCAAGTATTTAAAGATACTGGAACAGCATTTTGTTTTCATTTCAACATCATCTCTTTGGTACCCGGTTGCTAGGTGGTTTCCATGGTCACAAACGTTTAAAGCAGTAACAAATTAAAATAAGAAAAAGCAAGTGAGGTTTATGAAAGCATTACACAAGCAGCACTAGAGGCATCCATGTTCATGCCACACATTTTATGTGCCAATGGAAATCCTAATGCTCATAATCCATGCCAGAATTCAATGTATGGGCTAAAAGCAACACTTATCATCAAATTGCTTTAAAAAGATTTGTGAAGTCAATTACAGTAAAAACAAACTAAAAGACTCAAGATTCTAATACAAAGATGTTATGGAAAAAAGGCAAAAATATATTTAAAAGAAATAAACAAAGAAAGAAGCCAGAATTTTAATATTATAAGTGATTATATACCGGTAGTTAAGTATAGTTACTTGGCACTCATGAAAGAAGTTGGGAATGTATTCTTGC
The DNA here is from genome assembly GCF_900747795.2 of Erpetoichthys calabaricus. Taxonomy (NCBI): domain Eukaryota; kingdom Metazoa; phylum Chordata; class Cladistia; order Polypteriformes; family Polypteridae; genus Erpetoichthys; species Erpetoichthys calabaricus. Next base: position 73,570,987 of record NC_041400.2, on the reverse strand, counting down.
AAAGGAAACTAAAGATACAGTCATTGACATCAGAATGCAATTAACAGATATAGCTGTTCCAAATATCCCTGCAATTTACAGTCCCTTTTATCCTCTCATCCTTTGTTACATAATTTTCACTGATACAGTTAAACCCTTAAGCACAATTTTCTCGACAAAACAAGTTATTTGTCTCTCATCAGTTTGCCTAAGCTACTTATAATATGAGGTTACCAGCTGTTCTAAATACTACAAAAGCTCACATTCATACCCACTCTGTGGTCAATCAAACATTGTTATTATTATTATTATTATTATTATTATTATTATTATAAAGAAATCTAATCTATCTATTATAAAAAAAAATCCTTGGAGAGAAAGATTAGGGAGATGAGATATGATCTTCATGTGAAGATCACGGAAGACACTTAAAAGACCCACGAGACGAAAGAGATTGGCCACAGAGCGTCTCACGAGGACCTTAAACATGAAACTTTGAAACGACTAAGCGAAGAAGAAAGAAAATACATAAAAGAAAAAAAAGAAGTCAGAAATAAAAGACTACGAGTAGGAAACAAAGTAAAACATCATAAAGAGGTTAAAAAACAAGGGGGCCAACCACATGCAGAGCAGGTTAGAGATAATGAAAACAGTGGAATTCAAAAGACTCAAAAAAAACATAGGTGTGAAACACATGCACAAAAGATACAGAATATGAAAGCAGAAAAAAAACGAATGTGTCAAAACAAAGAAAGTAAACATCGCATTAGAGGAAACAAAGAGAAATTATTACTCGGAGAAAAAACGAAAAGGCGAATAGAGATCAAATATATGGACATAGCTGATATGTCAGAAGTATGTAAATATTGCAAGGCTTTGAAGTATAAGTCAGAGAATTTCAAAAACGGGGTTTACCTCACATGCATTTATTGGTTACTTTGCAAAAAAAATTAACTGCTGATGATGTAGATCGTTTTGTCTGTGCTGAAATTCCAAACAGAGAAACCTATCCTGAATTATGGTACAAAGTCATTAAACACATGTCTCACGGACCTCATTTAAAAGATTCAGCATGTTGGGACTCGAAAGATTCCAAATATTGTTTTTAATGAAGTTCTGAAATAAAAGTGAAACTAATGAAATAGCAACAATTCAAAGGAAAAAAAATCTTAAAAGTGTGTATCCGGAAAATCAAACACAGGGGTTGGCGAGCGAAGTGAGCAGGGGGTGAAGCCACGTAGTATTAAATAAAATTAATACCAATTGGTTATAGATCTTTCTTTGGTGTCCTAGACTAAGTATTTCTTGGATAGATATGCTTTCTCTTCCACTATTATGGGTCCCTTTGACTACCAGCCCAAAAGGCTTTCTCGTGATTCTCTTCTGGTGAGGACACTACAACATGCCTGAAGTGCAGCTTCCATTATTTTACCAATAGGGAGATCAAGATGCATTCTATTTGACCATTAATGTCCCTGTCCTTATAGAGGCTGTGACTTTGCCTGCTGTAATGGATTGTGGCCATCCTAAAGTTTATATTTCTCCAGGATTGCTTTCATCTTTTTGTTTTCTTCTCTTCCATTGTGAAGTGGCAAAATCTGAATTAAAGGATTTAACAAGACTTCATATTGCAATGATTTTGATATTTTCATCCATTAACATTTATGTTTATGTGTGAAAATCCAGTAAGGTACAGTACTTTACTGATATCTTGTTACAGCTGGAAAGTGTTCTGTGCCTGTACTCAGTCAAGAACGTTATATAAGTAAGCAATGACTTGAGAATCTGCTGTGTAAAATACTCAGAGAAAATGTCTGAAGTACTGCATGCCAAAAAGAGGTCTCTTTTTAGAAGATTAGAGCAATCTAGATTAGAACAGGCCATTCAGCCCAACAAAGCTAACCAGTTCTACCTACTTCATTCTTCTATAAAAACATCAAGTCTAGTTTTGAAAGTCCCTGACGTCCTACAGTCTACCACACAACACACTAGCTTATTCGAAGTGTCTATGGTTCTCTGTATAAAGAAAAACTACCTAATGTTTATGCTAAATTTACCTTTAGCAACTTTCCAACCATGTTCCTGTGTTCTTGAACAATTCATTTTAAAGTAAAATACTCGAAACCCTGCAATAATAATTCCCCTTTCAACACTTCAATCATGTCTCCTCTTAATCTCCTTTTGCTTAAACTGAAAAGGCTCAGCTCTTTTAATATTTCTACAGAAGTCATCCCCTGTAGCCCTGGATTCAGCCTAGCAACTATTCTCTGGACTTTGTCCAGCGCTGCTATGTCCTTTTTGTAACCTGGAGACCAAAACTGCATGTAATACTCCAGATGAGCCCTTACCAAAGCATTAGAAAGCTTGAGCAGAACCTCCTCAGACTTGTACTCTACACATCGTAGCTGTCTGGAAGTTTATAGTGAGAAGACCACTGTGACTCCTAAATCCTTCTCATAACATGTACTTTCGATTTTCCAACCTTCCATTGTGTATTCAAACCTAACATTTTTACTTCCGACATGTAATACTTTATATTTACTGACATTAAATTTCATCTGCCACAAATCTTCCCAAGTCTGTATGATGCCCAAGTTCCTCTGTAATGATTCAACGGATCCAGAGTATCTGCCAATCCACCCAGCTTGGTATCATCTGCAAACTTAACCAGCATGATACTTATATTCCTATCCAAATCATTTATATATATTAAATATAGCAGCGGCCCTAGCACTGACCTCTGTGGAACACCACTCTTAACATCAGCCAGTTCTGATAAGGTTCCTCGCACCATAACCCTCTGCTTCCTGTGTATGAACAAATTTTGCACCCATCTACAAATATCACCTTGTTTCTTGTTGTATTCCTCTGTCACAGTTTTCATGACACTGCAGCAATACAGTGTCATGTATAGCCCGTAAAGATGAACCTTGATGTTAAGACTAGACTTGAACTGGAAAATCCTATTTTGAAGGACAGGATCCAGATACCTCAATGCACCATTTTATTCGAAAAGTTCTGAACACTAATTCAATAAAATGAAAATAATCATTATGAACACCTATATAGTCGGTTTCATAGAGATGTTAGTCTGGGTCTTGATCTTTTTTCAGTTATTTCTAAACTCTTTTGCCTCCTCATTCTTGACTCTAAGCTTCATATAAAACCAATGGACCGTATAAATTAAAGTATTAATATGGGCAATCTAAAAGAAAGTGCCAACGTAACTATTTTGCTTTATTTTTCAAGAAGCTGGTAATCTTCCCTATAGTTATTATAAAAGATCATTTGGGGACTTACCCCCTGATTTTGCTAGTCTGTTTTATACACTTCAAAATTCTAAGAATAACTAATAAGTAGGCTATTTTTGGACTTCTCAAAATATTTATTCATTTACATTTTGTAAAATCTAAACACTCCTTGCTGTTTTCTATATCCTGCTTTGCAAACTGAAAAAAACTACATTTATATATACTATGTTTCAGGCATATGATGAATGGTCAATGTGCAAGTATTACATAAGTGTTTCATTCTAAAATGATTCATTGCTCAGACAGTAAATACATCATTTTTAAAGCCTATAGGCGAGTATCAATGGATCGTGTTTGTATATAATTCAGATATGCAATGGGCAACACTAAATATTAAAGTACTCTAGATGGGGCACAGCAATAGATTACAGATGTGCTGGCATTACTCTGTCAGGAAAAGATAACACTGCAGAGGTCTAATGCATGATAGTGTGTGAAAAATGGGTCAACAACCAAAGAACTTCAAAGAAACATCAGACCAGTGGTCAGAAAGGCACAGTGACAAAAAAGAGGCAAGCAGAGGCTAATAGGATGTGAACTCAGTTAGATAGATAGATAGATAGATAGATAGATAGATAGATAGATAGATAGATAGATAGATAGATAGATAGATAGATAGATAGATAGATAGATAGATAGATAGATAGATAGATAGATAGATAGATAGATAGATAGATAGATAGATAGATAGATAGATACTTTATTAATCCCAAGGGGAAATTCACAATTTTATTTTATATGTTTATCAAATTGTAGTTTCTGAAACTAACTAGGGGGCTCCGCCCCCTGCTCGCTTCGCTCGCCAACCCCTGGTGTTGGGAATGACAAAGAGCGTGATGTATGAATGAGATATAGAATAGTGTGACGGTGTAGATGATGCAAATAGAAAGCAAACAATAAAGTGTGTGGCACAGTGTAAAGGTTTATTTGAAAATTTCTTTGTACACGCCGTTTAAGTGTAAAAGGTAATTCCAGGTCAGAACTTGTAAGGTCAATGAAGATGGTTATTGTTGTGATCAGAGTCAAGTTTGTCAGAGCTTAGAAAGAGTTGTGTCTCTCCAGGAAGTAATGGAATGACTTGGGTATTTATGTTTTCCACATTAATATTTTTTGGACATAATATAGTGTGTTGTGTTAAACGGGGCATTTGCTCTAATGAGATTGCTGTTCCAAATCTCTCTGTAACTAAGTCGTCGCAGATAAAGGCTTGAGGAATTGTAATAATATGTGGCTGAAGTCCATCTGTATTGGTGAGTGTACCATCTCTCAGTTGTAATAAGCAATTGTTATGATCTGGTTCTGGACATCGTATCTTTTTTACTAACTGTATCTTTTGAAAGCAATGCCAATTGTCTGCGTATTTTAAGGTGCACTGAACAATAGCTGAGCGCATGGCATCTGGAAGAATAGCTAATCACTGTCTAAAATCTCCTCCTAATAAAAGTACCTTTCCTCCAAAGGGAATATTATTATTCCTAAACGTTTGTAGAAGTTTATGAATGGTGTTGAGTAAGTGACTTCATACCATTGTACATTCATCAATAATTAACATTTTTTCAAGACGGATGTCACGTGCAGTGCCACCGTTAATGTTCATAGTGGATACCGATTTGTAGGATCTAATGCAGTTGATAAAGATTTCACTTTCAGGTACATCGTTAGTTAGAAGCTTCTGTAGATATTCAGGATATGAATGTAAAGGAGGCAGTCTAATTTGACCCTTTTGACAACAACGTGTAAATGTATTACTTGTATTGCCAGTTGTTTCTTCAGGGAAGTGAACTGAATGACAGTGATTGCAAATGACATTCATTAATCCGAATGAATTTTCCTGGTGTATGTTTTGCTTGTGCCGTTTGAGAGGCGCGTTGTTGCATGTGTAGTATTTGGGACGTGTTGTTTTGGAGCTGTAATCGATTTGCCTGTGCTGTGTGAGAAGCCCGTTGTAGCCTTCCTTGCCGTTAACGTATGTCTGAGACGGGAGGTGTTTCGTTTTGAATCCGTGCCTGTTGCGATGCAGCACTTTGATTGATAGATTGCGTCATGTGGATCTAGGATGTAGATTTGTGCATATTTGCGTTGTTGATTTGTTTCAGGGTGCACTGTTCCAATGCGATGCAGTATTTGTGCACATATGAGAAAGCAGTATGGGCCATTGCCTTTTGGTGGCCTGATATTTACTCCGGTAGATGCAAAAGCAAATGAACTATTGTAGGATCTAATGCAGTTCATAAAGTTTTTACTTTTAGGTACATCGTTAGTTAGAAGCTTTAGTTGAGCTTTGCGTTTTTGGAGCCGAGACATTTTTTCTTTTCGAAATATGGATAAGTAATAAGGAGTATTGCACTCACTGTTAATATGGAGCCTTTTCTGCGGTTGAACGGTTAATAGTGCCTTATTGTAATGAGATCCACCTATGCTGCATAGCCGTCTATTTTGTTGTTTCTTTCGTGTTCGTGTGTTTGTTCCTGTTATCCTTTCCTTTTCGTTTTGTACCCATGACCGTGTATTCATGACTTGTTTCTTTCTCAGCATGCGAAATATGGATAAGTAATAAGGAGGATCGCACTCACTGTTAATATGTTTCCTTTTCTGCAGTTGAACGGTTAATAGTGCTTTATTGTAATGAGATCCACATATGCTGACACCTATGCTGTCTAGTGTGAAGGTGTTGACGTTCACTTTAGAATATGTGGCTTTGGGTGTCACTTCTTATGGATGTGTGTGTGTGTGGGGGGGGGGGGGGGGTGAGGATTGTTGTTGCGCGAGCGTCTTCTTTCTTTTTGTGTTCCTGTGTCTTGTTGAATCCCCCTCTTTGTGTGTGTCCCGTCCCTTGCTTGGAGGGTCTGTGGGGTGGTTTTGTGTTCTTTTTTTTTGTGTTCCATGGGCTTGTTGAATCCCCCTCTTGGTGTGCCTTGCTGTTGTGCGTGAGCCTCTTTTTTTTTCTTTTTTTTTTTTTGGGGTCTAGTTTCGTGTGCAATGTGTTTCGTGCTTTGCCTGCGTTTGACTACTTTTTTATGTGCCTTTTCCTTTTTTCGGTGCTCGTTGCGCCTCATTTCTTTGACTCCTTTTTTCTCTTTTTTCTGTGCTCACTCCTTTTTTCTGTGGTCTTGTCCGCCTCTCGCGGCCTCTTTTGTCCCCCTCTCGCGGCTCCTCATCCGCCTCTCGCGGACTCTTTTTGCGCCTGCGCAGTACGTCTTTTTGCGGCTACGGCCCATGGCCGGATGTCCCTGCGTCCATCTGGTTTAGCATTCTCGGTTACCGCTCCTCATCCGCCTCTCGCGGACTCTTTTTGCGCCTGCGCAGTACGTCTTTTTGCGGCTACGGCCCATGGCCGGATGTCCCTGCGTCCATCCGGTTTAGCATTCTCGGTTAGTAATATGGATAAGCTTTCAAATTTTAAGGCTTGTATGCTCCATTTCTTACTAATATGTACTCATTTCCAACAAGAGTGGTGTAATGGTTAGCACCACTGCTTCACAGATCACCATTTGAGGTTCCACATCTGCATTCTGTCACTGTTAGTATGGAGCCTGCACTTGTCCCCATGTCAAAGTGGAGTTTTCTTCAGGTACTTCAATTTTCTTTTGTCATTAAACTGCCTGGCAACTATAAATATTTCCCCTGTGGGTGTGTTCATAAGGAAACGCTGAAATGGACTGACATCCTATTCACAGTTCATTCCTGCCTTGTGTCAGATGCTGCCACCATCATAAATTCAGTTAATCAGCCATTATTCACTAATCCTGATGGTGCATAGCTTTATTCTCACTTGACTGTTAACATTAAATTCACTGTTTTATGTTTTAAATTCAATGACAACACATTCCCTGACTCTTTATAGTGTCTCAGTATATACTAGGAACTTGTCTTGCATTTTAACATGCAGCATAGTGGTTTAGTGTTTAGTATCACAGCTACAAAGCAGCATGGACCTGGGTTCAAATTTATTCCGACTCACTGTGGACGAGTATGGTGTCCTTATCTGCATGTGAATTTGATATGGGAATTCCGGTTTCTTACCACATCCCAAATGTATTATAAATTAAACTGCTACTCTAACTTTCCCTTGAAAGAGTGACTCTGTGTGTGTGTGTGTGTGTGTGTGTGTGTGTGTGCGTGTGTGTGTGTGTGTGTGTGTGTGTGTGTGTGTGTGTGTGTGTGTGTGTGCGTTTGTAAGTCATTTTGTCTAGGTATGGGCCCTGTTATTCAACTTATGTTGCCAGAATAGCCTCCACGAACTTGTAATGAAATAAATAGGTTCAGAAAACTGAAGGAGTAATGAATTATACACTTTGATCTTGTGGTAATTTATTGGCTTTATATTTGCTTTGAAAAATGCCTTAAGTATTCAAAAAAAGATTCAGTGACTGATTGTTACCTAGGCAAGTCTGAACAATATCTTGGACCCAAATTCTTTTGACAACATTGACGACTGATGAAACCAACCCCTAAAGCATTCTCCAGTCTGCCCAGACTGTTTAAAACGCTTAGTCATTGCAGTCCAAATTCTGTTCAAAGATTCAGAGATGACCAGGGAAGTCTTCCATTTTACCCTGTTGAAACTAAACTTTGTACAAACACCCACAATCAAAGGTCCCTTGAATTATAATATGGTTACTACAGTTTCAGATTTCCAAAGGACCTGTCTATGGCCACTAAATGACACCAGCATGCTACTGAATAATTAATTAACAAATTTGTATACAGGAATATATTTTGAAAGAAATAAATAATACTATTCTTCATCTGTGCCGCCTCCACTTGAGTTACACTTACTTTGAAAAACGTCTTGATAGCTGGAACATGACTGGCAAATTCCACCCTTCTGTTCTCATCCACACTGTCTCCAATCTGAAACAAAGACAGAGAGAGTGACAGACACAATGGAGACTTCTCATCATGGAGAGCATACAAAACTACAAGATGACTAACAAAAGGGCCAGACAGGCCCATGCAGCAATTGAAGGAATGATTAGGCTACCATCACACAAGCTTCCTAACACTAGAAGGAATAAACATTCTACTGTGCAAATTTATGGACTTTCCACCAAGTATACACACGGGCATTCATAAGGTACAGAATAATCAATCCATAAAAATTATTCTACAACCATACAAACAAGCACTCACAAGCACAATGTGCTTTACTGGTTAGATGAAAAATGTACAACTTCTGATCTGGTATGGCACTTCCTCAATTATCTGCTGTGACAGCAGAAAATAATTCTATTTTTACAGATTGTAACCTCAGAGTCATGGGAAACTGCCAAAGCAGGATATGAATGCAGCACCCTGGCTCAGTCTTGTCCCCTTGGCAAATCATCCCATCTCCTTTGAGGACATCATCTTGGCTAAAAGACATGCAGCATGGGTCACATGACTCAGCTGGAATTGCAAGAATCTGGCACTTAATATACTTGTTCAAGGCACCCACCCGCGAGTAGTATACTAGAAAGTAGAGGTGCCCAACAAGGTCCTCCATAGGAAGCAGGTAGTGGAGAATGCAGCAGGTAGTGGAGAATGCAGCATTTTCAAGGTGAAAATCACTGTTACCTTTTTGTCCAAAAATGCTCACAAAAATGGGAAAACATAAAAGGATTCCAGCACATCAGTGAAAATATGTGATTTTGCATAAGAGGCAATGAATCAGTAGTAAATATAAATTATAGTAGCATAGTGGGCATTGACCTGAAAGCAGCAACACAGCAGTCATCATATCAATAGACTAGGGACTCTAATCAGGGGCTCAGCATTGGATTGCATTTGGATTGAATAGCAAAGTGATGACAGCCCTCATGCACTATTAACAAAGATCTTTCTTTTCCAAATGTAGATGTAGTGTGTAACTCCTAACTGTTGTCACGGATGAGCGGGGACACTGCCCGGCCGGGACGCCTGGACAGTCCCCGAGTTGGACGATACTTCTCCTCGGCCACGAGAGGGCAGCCACCCGGGCCTAATTGGGGCCACAGGAATGGAGCCAGGACACTCACCACTGTGAGAAGACATGGCCACCGCCAGGGGGCGCCCGGACAGTTAGGGAGTCCTGGATGGCAGCACTTCTGCCACACCAGGAAGTGCTGCCGGAAGTAATCCCAAGGGCACCCGGTGTGCTTCCAGGTGCTCTCCTGACACTTCCGCCACACCAGGAAGGGATGTCGGGGGGAGCACCTGGGGCTCATCCGGGTCATAATAAAAGGGGCCGCCTCCCTCCACTAGCCGAGCCAGAGTTGGGAGGAAGAAGACGAAGCTTGTGAGGAGGGCGAGAGGAGGTCGAAGGTGTAAGAGAAGAAGAAGAGAAAGAAGAAGAAGAAGAGAGAAAGAGAAAGAGAAGGAAGGGTTGGAGGCATTGTGGTGCTGTAGGAAAATAAAAGGAAGTGTGTTTTGGACATCCTGGTGTTGGTCTGTCTGTGTCTGGGGGTATGCTTTTCACACTGTCTACCTTCTGCCTATCCATCCATCCCTAGGCATCACCAGTTATCTTTCTTCATCTTTACTTCTCTGAGCCCACAAACTGCTTCTAAGTGGTGATTTCTCCAGTGCAGGGCCATTGAAAAGATCTCAGTGCAAGACAATAGAACTGAAGATATTGCAAAAGAAACACGAAACAAACAAACTATGCAGGACAAATGAACGTGAGCAGGTTTCTCTGTGTATTAGAGGAAAATCATTCAACAACTAGGATGGACTCCCACGATCCCTTGGAAACCTGTCAGTCCCCAAGTCTGTTTGACTTGCTGCAGATGTGACTTTTAACCTTTCAAATACTCCAACATGTTGTCATGGAAACAACCCTCCTACTCTCATTGAAGCCAAGGGGAAAGCTATAACACAGCCCAGCTGCTGCTAAAGTCAGGAGATGAGGTGGGGGCTGGAGACACAGAGTCTGCACACAAGCTTGTGTCAAACATCTCAGACACCCAATGTTGCAAAACACTGAATTTCCAAAGTTATTGTCCTGCTTAAGTGAATATGTGTGAGCTACCCCTCAACAGTCTTTATTTAGCAGGCTCTGATCAGTCTCTATTTAATGACGTCTTTTTCAACCAAATAAAAACATGTCACACCAAGCAGGGCAAAAACCTTTAGCTATTTTAAGCACACATTCACACAAAAGGAACAATACTCTTCCAGACAAATTCCTCTGTCATTTACATTAAATTTGATAATGAACAAATAACAAGGTAAACTGTTCCTCACTAACCCAGTTAATCATGACAAGCATGGGCTGACCATGTCCTGGAGTGTCCACTCCGCACAGTCCATACTGGGCCCGGCTGCTCTGGAACTTCTCTGCAAGCTCTGCTACACCACCCGCTGGGATGAGAGAGAATGAGTGTTAGTCAAATAGTGGCAAGGGTTAACAGAGGGACTTTGAAAAACAGCAATCAGAAATGTGTCACAGTAAAAGCTACCTAAAGTGAGAAAGGTTCTTTAATGACACTATAGAATGGTCCCTCTTTAATTTGATGTCATGGCTAAAACTGACGGTGCAGCTTTTGGTTTTGAGTGAAACTCTCATTTAGCTGTGCATTCACCTATCAGATATTAGCATTTTCATGAAACGTGTGTTATTGTAATTAATAGCATATCTCAGGGCTGGAAATCTTGCCTAGTAGAGTTATGATACCAGGATACTAAGCAAAGGCCAGCCAAAGTCTCCACTAACCAGCTGAGTATTCTATTGAGTGTCAGGAACACCAATGCCCTCCTCCTTGAATATTAGAGTTCAGAATAACATTTACTCACCTCCAGAGTCAGTGAGCTTGACCTTATTGGTAAATCCTTCGTAAGAGAATAAAGCCCTAAAAAAGAGAAGAAAAGGAATTTATTAAGTAATTTTATTCAGTTTTTTTACAGTGTTTTTGTCATTTTTTTGCTTACTAGAATTATGATTTTTAATTGCTTTGCTCATCTTTTATCCTCTAGTATACACATGATAATTAAAACATCGAATATGCCCAATAAGCTGTCACAGGCGATGTTATGATTGACTAGTCTGAACATGTTTTCCTAAGAACATTTTTTTTGACAGTTTTAAATGATAAGCAAATTTGTTTAATTTAGTTTTTTTCACATTTTTTTTCATTTAAATCTTGCTCATATCTTTTTTCAGATGTTGACGGTCAGTTGCTACTACTCAGCACCCCCTTGATCTGCTCCGTGGTCCTAGAAGTCACGGTGGGTGTCAACAGTGCAGCGGAATTTATGCCAGCATACTGTGTCCTTTGTTTCCACACTTTTGGATAGTCTCTTTATTATCTTTCACTAGTGCAGTTTTAAATTTCAGGTTTTTAGCAAATCTTGGTAGACATTTTGATTTTGAGAGTCATCTCTTGTTTTTATCTTTGATGCATGATTGCTTAGTTTTTCAGGTTTTGACCTATAGATCTAGTCTGCTCACCTCTGCCTGCCAAGTCCATTCTATAGCAGTACAGGCAGCAATGTTGCTATGAACTGCACACGTTGTATGAGAGTTGTACTAAAAGGTCCAATTGTATTGCTTGTTTTAGAGCACAGTCAAAATAAGCATCAATACATAAAAAATAAACATATTCTTGTTGAAGAAAGGGCAAATGAATACTGAATAGTCAGCAAACAAGCGGAGGGCAAATGACCTTTTATCAAAAATAATGAAATGGAAAATGAAATCAAAATCAGATTCAAGACAAGACAAGTTCTGTCATGAACTTTTATTTTTTAATTACAAATTGAAACAAAAAATTGGCCTTAATGTTGGTGTGGTGTTCAATACAGACATCCATCTTGTACATCATGGCAGCAGACCACATGGCACAAGCATCTAGACAAGATTATAATAACTTGACACACAAAATGGTGGTGCTAATTAAAATAAACATATAAAATGGACATACCCAAGAAAAATAACCACATATAAAATGATGAAGAAAACACATAATCCACTAATGATAAAAAATTGAAAAAATACAATTTATCAACTTTAAAAACAAAAAAAAGAATTAAACAAATGTCAAATGCATTCCTTACAGGATGTGCCATCAATATAGACATGCATGCATTCACACATCAGTATTTGACATCACAGGTGATATTTGGTAATAAAAGCAAAAAGAAAGCGGAGTTTGTAAATCTGAATGTTCACATTAAGAGAAAAAGTGAAAAAAAAGTTCATAGATAATTGTTGACAATTTAGCCTGACATAGAAATGTATATAGTAGCGAATAGGATTGCAGTTAGTGACTTCAAGTTTGCCCTCTCTTTTGCTTTTCAATAAATTGCCGTTTTAATTTTGATAATTAAAACAAACAGTTTGCTCAGTGTTATGAACATTCATCTCTACTATTTAAATATTAAAATAGCTGAGGCTTTAAGATTATCAGTTTTCATTGATCAATGTGTTTGACCATGACAAATAAATGGTTTAGTTTAGAAATAAAAACCTAGACATACTTCATGTGATGCTCAAGACCTAAGTATGGAATTGCTTTTACATTATGTGGCCTATTGGTTCATTTAATTAATCATCAATGTTTCTTCTGTTCACTGGTGGGAAGTTTACTCAGCTGAGATATACGCATAATGCTATAGGAAGATCCTTGACAAACTATATTTGTTTGTTTTATTAAAATGTAATTTAGGTCACCCAAGTCAAGGATGAGGTCACAGTAAATGAGGTCAAAGTCCCTTGCCATTTAATATAGACTGTTCCTACTAATGTTTATGCACTACTGTTCTAGCGCCCGTTATTGTAACGGGCTAAATAACTAGTAAAAATATAACACTCTAGTGTTTTGAACAAAACATTTTTAAACCCACCTAATCTAATACAAGTTCGCTGCAGCACCAAGCATGAACTGACCCTGGACAGGATGTCAGTCAATCGCAGGTGCCTAATCATGTACACACCCACACATACACTCACATGGGGCCAATTTAAAATCAGAAAAATCAAATGCAGAAGCCTTTGAGATGTGAAGGGAAAGTCACGTGAAAGCCCACGCGGATATAAGGAGAATACTTAAACTCTAAACAGAAAGCAAAAAGACTGTGATGCAATCCTACTGGAGCTGACCATAGTGGTGGCCACATTTAGACTTGTTTACAGCAAGATATTAATCAAATCATTTAAAGAACAGACACCTATCATGTAATAACAATAATTTGAGTGCATACCGTACATCCACTTTCTAAACACACCATTCCATTATGGGGCCGCAAAAAAGCTGGGAATTGAGCATTGTCAGGCAGAAAGCAGGAACAGGCTAATAATCTGTTATAGAATGCATTCACCTACAGAGCAACACTCATTCATGCCAGGCAATATACAAGCACAAATGCCTTTGGGATAGATACAGTATCTTTGGAATGTGAGCATAATCCAGAATACCCCCAACAGAATTCATATGTCATGAGGTTGATTCCAGAGAGAAAGCACTCAAGGAGAACATGGGATTCCAAAAGCCATGATGCATCAATGTTAACCACTATTTTGTTTTTAGTTTTATTTTGTTCTTTTATATTGCCTTATATAATTTCTTATATTAGGTATGTGTTAGTTTTTACATACCCCTTGGGGTCAGAGTGCAGGGTCAGACATTGTATGCACTCCTGGAGCAATTGCAGGTTAAGGGCCTTGTTCAAGGGCCCAGCAGAGTAGGATCTCTTTTGGCAGTAACAGGGATTTGAAACCGGCTTTCTACCTGATACCGGCGCAGATCCTTAGCCTCAGAGCCTCACTATGTCACATGCGTGAAGAAAAAAAAAGATGGTAAAAGTGGAAAGGTATTTTAATTTTCTTTCAGAAGCAAAAAACTGTGTGATTAATGTCTATGGTAGTAAGTGAACACAATGCACTATTGTAACTTTATAAAAATTGTGCTAAAACAGTAAGTGGCCACAACTGTATGGACTTGATCTAGAAATGATCACACACACCTGAAAATCAACCTATACTGTAGTTTTATGTTGTAATGAGAAACTTTATTCAACAAACACTTGAGGCATGAGACTTCTGCCAATAGAAATATTGTGCCCACTGAACTTGGTTTTCACTATAATGATCAGCCTACCTCTTTTTTCATGTGATGAAGTATTTCATCTACGTGTGGTGCTGAATATTCTTGGATAAAATCTGTAAATTCTATTTCCAGTATTGCCGCATTTACCATTAAACACAGGTTCTTTTCAATAAAGAAAAAATAAGAATACCTTGAGATTATACATTGTACAAAATGACTGTGTTTTTGCAGAACTGTAACCAAGATCATATAAGCTATACTACAATATCTAAGCCAAAATGACAACATGAACTCAAAAGATGGGAGTAGAAAAAGATTGGTAATGATGCAAGCTAACAAAAGAACTTTTTTGTCTCCACAAAGGAGAATCTTTCCTTTGCTTTAATAAACCACACTATTAGTTTATGCAATGCTAGTGCTTAACTTGGGCACTGTGACATCACATAGAGCAGGGGCAACCATGCACCTAGCAATAGTATAACTCTTGGCACAAGGCTACAATGACACCACCATGTTTCCTAGAAAACTAGAGACAAAATTAATCTATATGGACATTTTTTACCCATGAGCAAGGTATTTAACCCAACCCATACTTTGACAAAAGTTTATATATACATTCAAATTATGATATCATCCTCCATAGTGTGAAAGAGTGTTAATTCTAATTGGAGTCAACCCACTTAACAACAATCAGCCTGGGTTTGGGGAGAGTGAAGTGTGTGGAGTAAAAAGGAAATTCACACAGCACAAACATGTAATGTTCACAAGCAAATGCAATCCTGCCTTCATTTCTTGTGTACTTAAATTTGTGATTAATCCATTTAGAGTTAAGACCTTTTAAAAATATGTAGTAATAATAAGAATGAATAAAAGTTCACCTTAAACTCTATCATATGTTTATTTATGAGTTTAATCTTGTATTCTGTCTTCCATTTTACTGATCTTCTGGGGCCTCATGTATAACGCCGTGCATAGAATTCACACTATAACATGGCGTACGGACAAAAGCGGAAATGTGCTTACGCACAACAAAAATCCAGATGCATAAATCTGTGCGTACGCCAACTTCCACGTTCTTCCGCTACATAAATCCCGGTCAGCGTGAAAAGTAACGCACGTGCACGCACCTGTTGTCCCGCCCTAACTCCTCCCAGAATTAAGCCTCTTTGACTATGCAAATCAATATAAATAGCCCTTAAGCTCAGCCTTCTGTGAAAACACAATAGCAAATGCACAGGGGAAAATAGAAGAATTTCAGCAAATACCAAGTGGAGGCAAAGAAAAATGAACTATTTGTTTGTTTAAACAGTGATATAAACAACACAAGGAACTTGATCGAGTGACATAGCGTGTCGGAGAAACTTGAAAGCTCAAGTTCACAAAGTCGCACAGTGCCCGAAATAAAAAAGAAGTTGTCACATATCAAAGTCGCCGTGAAAAGGCTAGTCATAGCCCACCGTCTGAGTGTC
Source organism: Erpetoichthys calabaricus (assembly GCF_900747795.2). Taxonomy (NCBI): domain Eukaryota; kingdom Metazoa; phylum Chordata; class Cladistia; order Polypteriformes; family Polypteridae; genus Erpetoichthys; species Erpetoichthys calabaricus. The sequence continues at coordinate 73,555,225 of NC_041400.2, read as the reverse complement.
ATATGGAAGCTTATTAGGGTACAGAGAAAAAAAAAAGGTACACAGTGGAGAAAAAAACACGAAATGTCAACTTTAATCTTGAAATTTCCACTTTAATCACGTAGTTTATTTTGTCATTAAAGTAGAACATCATAAACTTCATCTTAAAATCGTTTATTAGTTTCTCAAATCCCATCATAACTAAAGTAGCACATTAAATGCTTTGTTTTGTATTTGATCTTCTATGTGCTCTATGTGTGTGAATCACTATGCGCTTCCGGGCTTTCTCTTCATCCGACAGGACTCAGAATCCATTACATTCGTAATATTACAGCTCACTGAATAATTAAAATACTGAGATGTATACGTGATATTTTTTGCATGATGATAGGAATTAAAGCATGTTATTAAACATGGGAGCAAGGTAGCGCAGTGATTGTTCATGTCTCATGCAAGATGCTTGCTGCGCCGTGCACAATCTTCGATGAAATACTTTATTGTAGCAGTCCTGTCTCTTTCAAACGTACTAACCCCCAATTTCTGTACTTAATTTTCCTTCTCCAAATACCCAATCGCCACACAATCAGCTCTGTAATAGACGTTAAGCCATCTGTAAGCTTAGAACGCCGATTCTTCAAAACTTTTAAGGAACACTGAAATATCTTCGTAGTACGTGTTTAATTATTCTATACATTCAGTGTCGCGCCAGACCCAGCAAGAATACAGCGCGAGGCAGGAAAAATCCGTGAACAGAGCGCCAGATCCTTGCTAGCACAGCAACATTAAGATTATTTAAATTAAGTTAAAGTTTTATCTGTATAATATAATAAACATATTTTGCTGCATTTCATCTTAAAAATGATATCATCATCATATGTAAATACACGCTTACACTGTAGTCAAGTTTACAGTGAGGTAATTGTACTTATAAGTACTAACACTTCTACAAGGAGCACTTGATGGACTGATTGAGTGCATTTATAGTTTTTGGGATGAAACTGTTTCTGAACCGCGAGGTCCGTACAGGAAAGGCTTTGAAGCGTTTGCCGTGTGAGAGCAGTTCAAATAGGCAGCATGTCTGAGGCAGCGTGTGCTTGATGCTGTATACCGATAATTCTGTGCTGTAGATCTGTAATTCCCCACTCAGATACAGTGATATAAATTCTCCGAGAGGTGCAGTGAGAGTAATATGGAAAAAGATGATCCGCTGTGGCAACCCCTAATGGGAGCAGCTGAAAGAAGAAAAAGAAGGTGCAGTGACAGTAACAACGCTAAAGCAGCTATGGTATTTGGAATACTTTGGCTATTCCCTGGACCATTATATTGTTCCAGGTTAATTACAATCAGATGCCTTAAACTAATAAACAATATGCAGTTAGTTTCAGTATATATGATAAAGCCGCGTCAGGGATGTGGATCTAAAAAAGAAAGGGTGACCACAAAGGAAAAGTAGCAATGCTTCGACGCTGGGTGCCGCCAGTCTGCAAAACCGAGCGGAGAACTTGCATACGCCGGGGTTGGAGCTACCATGGAAATGTGCGTGGCTTTACGCCAAGTTTAGGTTTTATACATCGTGTTTTGAGCGTGGAAACGTTCGTATGTAACATTTTTGTGCGTACGCACCGTTTATACATGAGGCCCCTGGAGACTATGCAGTATATTATTATTTGTTAGGTCAATCAAATTAAATCATTTTCATTAAATGTAGTGTGAATTGAAACAAAGAATACTACATAGACTGAAAAAGTCACAACGTGGGCTGGAATGGGTATTGAGTTGGACATGTGAGTGAACTAGGAGCGCAATAACTATTTTGCTAAAGGAAAGAAACATGTAAAGATGGTGAAAAGTGCAAAGATTCTGGAAAATTGAAATTAAATTTGAAAGTTTACCTGTATTTTTGCAGCTATTTTTGTTTTTTAAAGACCCAAAACATGAAGTTAACCTCAGAATAGCACACTTATAATGTTTTATATATAACAATTCAGCATTTCAGGTTCTAGGTGTACAGTGGAACCTCGGGTCACGAACGTCTTGGTCCACGTACAAATTGGGTTACGATCAAAAAGTTTGTCAAACTTTTGCATCTGTTTACGAGCACACACTCGGGTGACGAACAAGCCAGTTTCCCTTCCGGTTCGTACGCGCCGATGATTTCCGCACGTGTTCAGTCTCTTCCTGTGCATTCCCTGTGCAGCGAGCGAGCGCAAGAACGCGATCGAGAGAGAGAGTGAGAGAGAGAGCGAGAGTGCAAGCGAGCGAGTGAGCGAGAGAGAGAGCATGAGCGAGCGAGAGAGAAAACGCGATAGCGCGAGCGAGTGAGAGAGACAGCGCGAGCGAGCGAGTGAGAGAGAGAGCACGAGCGAGCGAGCGAGAGAGAGCGAAAGAGAGAGAGAGAGAGAAAGAGCATGAGCGAGAGAGAGCACGAGAGAGAGAGCACGAGCGAGAGAGAGGTAGCGAGAGAGCCCAAGCAGAAGAAGTAAACATTACAGAAGAAGTAAGTAAACATTTCGTTTACTATTACACTGTGCATTCTATGGTATAATTAACTATTTTTGTGCTTAAAAATCTTTAAAAAAATATATATTTACATATAGCTTGTACGATCCTATGGGGGAAATTACTTCAGTTCACGACCAAATCGGGTTGCGACCAGTGTTTTGGAACGAATTACGGTCGTGACCCGAGGTTCCACTGTATACATATGGGGAGATTTTTCCTTTCTACACAAATATTCATTCTGGTAAACATCCCACTTTGCATAAAGGCATGCATAGGCAAGAAATAGGCAAAATAAGCATGTACGCAGGTGCTGATGAATTAATGTGACTACTGTTAAAGATAATTCTAGATGAACTAAAGAAATATTCCAGTACACAACAGCCTTCATGATTAAATAAATGAGAAGTTTGCACAATCGTTACTTCATTTAAAAAATAAACTTGCCCAGGCTAAGCCTAATAGTCATGGGAAACATTTTTACCTAAACCACAATAAGCACAACTTGACACAGACACAAAATGCAGCTTAGACATGACTCACTGGCAATATTACCTTATAAATATTAAAAGGTTTTGCAAACTAAACATTGCATCTGCAAATAATGTCAAGGTGAACCTGTCTGACAGCTTATAAAAGCCAATTTCATGTTACAGCAAGAATTATCTCACATTACATCAATTTAGACAGAAAAACGCATCCAAATTCTGTACCCATATCTTGAACTCAGGCCTCAGCACCCAAGGTCAGGGAGTTAACCGATCGCAGGATATAGTCACACACACACACAACCACACTTACTCAAATAAGACTACATCAGAGAAGCTTATAAAAATTTATTTTAAAGTATTTATACCTTTTTAATGTGTAATGCCACTCATCATTATCATGAGCAGATCTTAAGATTGCTTTTTTAATTTTGAGCAAGAACAGTGACTAATCTGTTTAACTACCTAAAATGCACCAATCTCAGAATTAAAGTTAAAAAACAAAAAACATCTGGATAACTGCAATCTATTTTGAACATTTTACTGATTTATAGGGGACTTAAATTATTTTGTATTGAACAACACTTTCTTTGTTCTTTAATTTGTACTTTTGATTGCTTTGTAAAACATCTTGCAATCTGTGAAAGCATTACAGACGCGGACAAATTTGTTGGTAACCCATCAGGAAAAAAGGAGAACCCACACTTGTCTCTGAAATAGCTTGAAACTGACAAAAGTAATTGGCATCCATCATTGTTTATTCCATACTTAACAAAAATGTTTTGCTTTAGAGTTTTGATTCAACAGAATATTTCAAATAATAACACAAATGAAAATGGCATTGACAAAAATGATGAGACCCTCAACCTAATATTTTGTTGCATAACCTTTAGAGGCAATCACTGCAAACAAGCAATTCCTGTAGCTCTCAGTGTGACTTCTGCACCTATCAACAGGTAATGTGGCCCACTCTTCCTGAGCAAACTGCTCCAGCTGTGTCACATTTGAAGGATGCCTTCTCCAGACTGCATGTTGCAGTTCTTTCCATTAAATGTTCAATAGGATTCAAATCAAAAGGCCACTTCAGAATAGTCTAAAGTTTTGCTCTTTGACGTTCTTGGGTGTTTTTTAGCTGTGTGTTACAGTCATTATCCTGTTGTAGAATCAATGCCCTGTGACTGAGACAGAGCTTTCTGACACTGGGCAGTATGATTCACTCCAGAATGTTCTGATAGCCTTGAGATTTCTTTGTTCCCTGAAGCTTTGAAAGCTTCATTTTTTCATCTGTGAACATAGAGCTGATGTGACTCCATCTGATGTGGCAAAAAGCTTGAGTTTTGTCTCATTTGCCCAAAGGACATTCTCCAAGAAGCATTGTATCTTGACAATAAAATTTTAGCAAATCCCAGTCTGGGCTGTTTATGGTAGAGTCCGCTTGGGTCTTCTTCCACTGAGCCTACTGTCACTCAAAAAGCGAAGGATGGTGTGATCAGACACAGATGGACATTGACCTTAGAGTTCAGCTTGTATTTTTTTGAAAGTTGTGCTTGGTTTTTTGTCTACCATTCTCACTTATCTTTCTGCCATTTTGGTGGTCAATTTTGTGCTTATGGATGTGTCCAGATAGGTTGGCTATAGTCCCATGGACATTAAACTTGTTAATAATATTTGCAACTGTTGTCACATACACATCAAGCTGCTTGGAGATGGTCTTATAGCCTTTGCCTCTAACATACTTGTCGACAATTTTCTTTCTGATCTCCTCAGACAACTTTCTCCTTTGCTTTCTTTGGTCCATGTACAGTGTATGATACACAATGATACCAAACAGCAAAGTAACTACTTTTCTCCACTTAAATAGGCAAAACTGCACAATTAGAGTCATATTTGGTACTAATTAAAGAAAACAATTACTTTGAAAAATCAGTCTAATCCAGTCATTTATGATCTTTTCTTGGGATAACAACAAATGTGTCCAGGTTGTATCTTTGTGGAATAAGCAAAATTGTATCTCTTTTCACACTTGCTTTGCTTTACTTGATGATTTCAAAGACATACAGGTATACATGGGACTAATGCTTTTCATTTAACCAGTTTTCAGGAGGCATAAGTTTACCTCAGTTCATTCAGGCACACACAGTGCCAGCTGATTACAATGTAACAGATGGAGAAGTAAAAAGCTTCCTTTTACATAAATATTGATCACTCCAACTGTCAGCTCTGCATCTAGCACTCATATTTATGAAAAGATCTTTTTTCAGAAAGGAAAGCCATTTACAAGAGAAGGAGCTACATTAATGGAAAGGTATTTTAAACACACTGTGTATCAGTTCTACCTGAAGAAAAAAAATATTTAGAGTTAAACATTTCTTGACATAATGTGTGTTGGGAAGTGAAGAACTGGCTTCATTGCAGTCTGTATTTGTGAAGCAGTTTAATTTATCAGATATCTTTCTTATCACATCCTGTTACTGGAGGACATATATTATAGATGAGTGATCAATCAATGCTTTTCAAATTTTTTCTTCCTTCATCTGAAAGAGGACAGCAAAAGCACTCATTGATAAGGTAAGGAAGGTGTGTTCAAATGATAAGTTTAAAAGAGCAATAGTCCATATAGCCCTGGTATTTATTCACATCCAATTAATATACCTTATCAAGTGGCAAAAGTTTTCAAAATATTTAGTAAATTAATGGAATGTAGAAATGTTATTTTTCATGTGTGCTTCATTGAACACAAATAGTGACGTGCACATACTTTTTAGTGAGCAGTGGAGGGGCACTTTACGGAACAGGATTTATTACATTTTAATTTTACAAATTAGTAACCCCGTGACCCTGTGTTCAGATTCAGCGGGTTGGAAAATGGATGGATGGATGAAAATTATTACCCACTTGTATTTCTGTATTTTTAATTTCACTGAAAATGTGGATGTAACAAAAATATTTGTCCATGATTGTTGATTATGCCAGATAATCAGAAAACACATTATTCCCACTGTACTGCACATATACTTCATTTTCTGAATATATGACATCTTAACAAGATTAAAGAGCAAATAAAGGGATTCCCATCTAATTAATTTCAATACCAAATGGACTATAACAACAAGAATTCACATCATAGCACATACTGTAGCTGTAAATTAAATGTTAGGCATAAACACTTGTCTTTTGCTGCATAATTTTTAACTTAAAGGCAGAATGAACACGATGTTATGGAACACCATAATTGTATTAGTCTACAGAATGAACACTACTTTCATTTGCCACATTGGCCCTGTACTTCACAGAATATCAGAAGAGCAATACTTCATCTCCTTATCTCCATCTATACTTTACTACTTCAACTAAACAAGAACTTTTATAATCTTGTCAGAATCCTAGAGTTTTTCATTTTTTGCATCTCGCACATCAATGAAACCAATAAAACACTCCTCAATTAAACCAAACAATATCCACCTACTGTAATTCATTATAATGGACAGCTATATATGACAAAAAAAATAACTGCCCTCTCATAGACTTAAAAAAAATATGTTTTGACCCCATCCTTGATCTTCTAATGAAGCAAAAATAAAATAAATTTATACAGACTGTCAAATGCCAGAATTCCAGAAAACAGAGATAATGACAAGATATGTGCAGACTTTAAAAACAGTTTTAAGTTGCCCTTATAGATGGAATTTCCACTCTCTAAGTCGCAATTTCCAGTCGCTAAGTCCTGGCAGCAAAGCAGTGACATTGCATCTATTAGACACCGGAGAATAGCCCCATTCTATGTCTCCAAATCAATGCACTTTTCCACTTGATATCAGGTAGCCCTGATATGTACCACTCTCACCCTGCCAAGTATTCTTACTAGTTGCATATACACTTAAATCAGTGTTCCTAAACTTTAAGAATGTAACACTTTTTTCTTTTTTCAATTTCTTGTAATTCACCTCCAAAAAAGTGATTACTCATAAAAGGGCAACTTTCTTTAATGTTGACTGTGGCAGACAGCTGGGGGTTATGCCCAGCTGGGACGCTTGGAAGGACCGGGAGAGGGACTATACCTCTTCTGGACCACACGAGGGCAGCCGCCCTGGACTGTATGGGGGCCACAGGAATCGAGCATGGAAGCTCAACCCTATTAGGGCCGGAGAGTTGTGGAGTCCTGGATGTTAGCACTTCCGCCACACCAGGAAGTGCTGCTGGAAGATCGTCACAGAGCAGCTGGAGCACATCCGGGTGATTATAAAATGGGCCGCTTCCCTCCAGTTGGAGAGCCGGAGTCAGGAGGAAGAAGACAAAGCTTGGGAGGAGAGGAGTAAAGGCGGCAGAAGGAGAAGTCCAGATGGGAGAGACTGTCTTATTAAGGGTATTTGGTGTACTGTCACTGTGTTGTGTGCTGGAATTATAATTAAAACGTGTGTGCTTTTGGAATATTCTGTGTGTGGCTGTTCGTGTCCGGGCTGGTTTACCACAATGGCATCCCAGATGCGACTCTCTGCCTGCTACAAGGCAGAGAGCTGTCAGTAAAAATAATTTTATGGACAGCCCGACACAGCAAAGCGAGATGCACTTGCTCTGTACAAGCGCCATTTAAGCCACCAAAGGCTCGCAAAATCACTGTTTCCCCGATGGGAAGGAAGACAGCCAGGCGCAGCCTGAAGACAGCGGGCAGGCCGAAGGAGCCCATCATCAGTAAAAGGATCGGCAGACCTGAGGAAGTGGCCAGGCCAGGGAAGCTGCCTCTGGAAGATGGTATCCAACAGGTAGGCACCAGACCCAGGGAGGGTTTTCCCTGGGAGTGGTGTTGTGCTTTTCCGGGTGCCTACCTCATAGGGGGAGACTGTCCGGAGGTGTTTGGCTGGCTGAAGGATGCCAATTCCACAGCCAAAGACGGGACAAGGTCCGAGGAGGACAAGGGTCCGCTTTTCGAAGAGTAACCCGATGGTGGGGGCGGTGGAGAGCCATGAAACACTCCAGGAAGCAGGTAATAGGATGGAGGGCATGTGCCGGGGTGCTGCAGCTAATGCAGCACAGGCAGGGATGGTGAACCTTCACCCTACGTCAGAGAAGGACCCGACTGAGTCTGCGCAAACGGTGCAGGGACTCTGTGGCTTGCAGCCGGCTGATTTAACTGTATTGATCACGACTGTACGGGAGCTGGAGGTTGTCCTTCAGCCCGTGCAGTCACTCTTGCAGATAACACGAGTTTTGCAGGAGGTGATCAGAAGGCTGTAGGAGAAGGTGGATGCGCCCCTGATGGCCATGAAGGAGTGATTAAGGCAGTGTGGCGTGGGATTCTCCAGCTGGAGTGATATATTGGTGCAGGTAAATGATGCCGGCACCGTAAATAAGAACAGAACCCCTAGCAAATTGAGCCGGGATGTGTCTGAATGGACTGGAGTAGCAGGGGCTCCAACAGTAGACCAGGCGAAAACGACCAATTACGCCATGCGTGCGGAAAAGGCTGAGGCGCAGGGGAGGGACTGGCTTGTAAGTGCCAAAATCTTGGTCACGGGTGGAGACGTTGTCCGTACAGAACTACAGAGGACACCATGGGATGGATTCGCAGCAGCATCTCCCCACCCTTCTCTTACTTCTCTTTTTCAGAGGGGAACCGTGAGCCGGGCTATACTGGTGCCCCAACGTGTCAGAGGACAGCCCAAAAAGGGATGAACCACTTTGACCTACAAGCTTCAGCTAAGGGAGGGGCAGTGTGGCAGATGACCGGGGCCCTTGCCCCACCGGGATGCCGGGAGAAGGGAAGGACAGCGAGAGGGGCAATATATTCCCGAGACGTAAGAGGGCAGCCCCCTGGATTACATCAGGACCACATATTTGGAGCTTGGAAGCTCAACCCTGTTGGGGTCCATGGCCACATCCAGGGGGTGCCTGGACCATCCCAGAGCCCTGGATGGCAGCACTTCCGCCACACCAGGAAGTGCTGCCGGAAGAGGAACCGGCCACACATGGAGTGTTTCCGGGTATCCATGCAGCACTTCCGCCACACCAGGAAGTGCTGCAAGAAGATCATCAGGGAGCACCTGGAGCACAAGCAAGTGTGCCATAAAAGGGGCCGCCTTACTCTATTCCCAAGCCAGAGTCGGGTGGAAGATGACAAAGCTTACGGGAGAGGAGTGGAGGCAGCAGGAGAAAAGAAAGAGAGAGAGAGAGGAAGAAATTAGTGTTGGTGATTTGTGCACTGTGTGCTGTGTGAAGGGAGAAGGCAAAATATACAGGTGTGTTTTGGACTTTGAGTGTCCTCGTGTCTGTCTGTGTCAAGGGCTGATTCCCACATGACAAAAATGAAAAATAAATATCCTTCTTTACCATCAGTCTTATATGCAGCTACTTATCTGCAAATATTTACAGTGGTGAGATTCTCATGACACACATCACCATCAATGCAAAGATGATGCAAAAGCCAAGTTAAGAACTACTGGCTTAAATGCTCCTTGAATTTTGGTGTTTCTTACATGCCTTATTCACAAGGGTTCCAAACCAGCCCTTGGCCGCACAATGCTGCACCCTCATCCTGACTTCATCAGCGGCCATGTCCATACTTATGAGTTGTCATGGCATTAGCATCAGAGAGCTAGAAGATATCTTACTGTACCACAATTGAAGGACATATTGTTGTTATTCAATGTCAATTTTTGGCATTGTTCTACTTTCCTGTTTCATTTTCTGCACCTCTCTCTCCAAAACTGAAAGAATAGGAATTTTTCCAAAGTTATCAGAACAATTAATAACTTAACGATAACAATTAAACATGTAAATCTAGCATCAACTATTGGTAGTTTCTTTCAGGAAGTGATTACAAATGACAAATATTAAGGCTTGTTGACCAATAAACATTCACAATTTTGTTAAATTAATAAGTTTCTCCATAAAAATTCATTGAAGCTGAGGGTCTGCATGCTTGAATGGGCATATCTTTCTACATCGAATAAGCAAGTTGTAGCAGTTTCACTTCTTTCACTGTGGTACACTAGTTAAATTAAGGAAAAAAAAGACATGCCCCAATGTATTGACAGGTTACCGTTGCTTTTTCTCTGCTTCTTACAACAAAAAGGATGCGCGCATTCCTAACCGGAGAAAAGGATACTTCAGCCAACAAGATGTAAGGGGCAAGGGCTGTAGTCTCTACAGTCACTCTTTAGTGAATGTCCCTGAACACAAATTTTCATTTCAATTCATATTATTAAGAAGGTAGAAGAATGTTACATTTTATGTAAGTAATTTTACATTTTTCAGTAGACACATATGCTTCATGTTCTCCTAAACTGTAAGGTTTTCATTTAAATGCACTTTCAATGTTACTTTAATTTAGATTTCTTATTTCAATGTGTTTGTTGTGTAAATTGTGTCAAGGTAGGGCATTTTTTGGCACAGGGGACAAGGTTGCAAATCCCACCTCAATCACTGTGTTGGATTTGCACCTTCTCCCAACATCAGATTGGTACATGGGTATTTTTAGCTTTGCCAGTTTTCCAGTATGTTAACCATAACAAAGGAATTTGATGTTATTAGAGAATGGGTGGAATTATATTGGGCAAAAATATTACCATAAAACATAGCAACAGATGCATGTAATTCCATTTTCTTATCAAATTTTCATTTGCCTTCTTTCTAATTTTTGTTGCTATGCAAGCTTTAAATATGTTTTACAAGATTTGAAACATGCTCATTAGATAGCCTTTTAAAAACTGTTTAAACTTCTGAAAAACAAATTAAAAATACAGTTCTGTGTACTTAGGTTCGTCACACATCTCAAAACTACTAACTGCATTTTTTAAACTGAAAGATTCAATGTTAAATCAATGTGAATTATTTATGAGTTTGCCAAGAAAAACAGATATAAGAGGTTCAGTTAATCATGGTACTTACTGTCTTTTTTTGAATACAGAGCTTATCTGTACCTACAACATTTAGCGTGGACTGTATTTTTTATGGCTTGATGTTTTTGATTTCCCTTTTGCTGCTGATAACTGTGTACATATGGTAATAATGATCAGAATTACTTTTGCATTTAGAAGTGCACAGAGTATGTGCCTTGAACTTGTTTTCATTCCGCAGCAGATGATCACAGAGTGAGCTGCTGTCTATAGAAAAAACTGCAAGGTGCTATCACTGTAGGCTGTCATAAATCAGGAGTCCCAAAGCACTTAAGTCCCAATAAGTTCCAAACACACTTCTAATATTGTGCACTAGAAGGGGTTATCACGGTCAAGCCTCAGTTAGTAACAAGGGCTAGCACTGAATTTTTATAAAATAAAAGAGTTTACTTCACGAGAAAGCTCTGTAAATACAATGATCTCCATATTGTACACTAGCCAATAAGGAGTCACCAGCAAGTGCAATCTGATACAAACAAGCTCAAAAAGAGGCAAGGTCAACAACAGGCTCAAAATCCAAAGTTGCACTGCACTCACTTAAAAAGGAGTTCTGAGAGATACAGTATGTGAGTCCACCAGTGACAACAAGTGCAAGAAGACTCAATCACTTAATGAGTGTGTGTATATTTTGTTGGTTGCTGCTGGTGTTCTACACATCCTACAACAGTGAGAGTGGTTCACAGGATGATCATGCGTTAGTGTAAAAACGATGGCTATTGTGATGAGAATCTACTTGCATCATCTGCCACAAGATATAGTCAATATTGGGACAATAAATTAAACAGAAAAATTCCAAAACCATCAATTATTTGAGCACTAAATAAACACCAAGCCTATAATTTAAAGCCAAATCTAAAGGCAGTTGCTGAAATAAATGATTCCACTGCTACAGTTACATAACTGCATATCAGAAATCGACATCCTCAGCATGCTTTCAAACAGGCTGGCCATTTGTGCTTTGCAGGACTGGTATGGCTGACTTTTCAAAAACTCTTTTGAAAAGCAGTAGAAAACCGGTAGGCTCATGTCTATGCACATATGGCTCAGCTCAGCTTGATAGTGGAAAAAGGAGGTAAGAGATATAAATCAGGCTCTGACAGAATGCAATAAAAGCTCCTGCCATCATTGCCCGCTAAGATCTGAGCTGTGAGTTGTGCTCCTCTAGGGTATTGGGTTCATGCACAAAGTGTGCTTTCAAAGCAACAGCTTAGAATAGGATGGACAGTCATTAACAGGACAAAGCTGAATAGCCCCTCACAAAACCCTTAGTGCATTGTAAAATTTTATTCATTTTAAAAATATTTAGCAGCAGCAAGTAATCTTTAAAGTTCAGCTTAACTTAACCTTTGCCGGACCCATAGGTGTTGAACTGTAAAATCCCTATAAAGTTTAAAGATGTCTCTTGCTACATAAAATACAATGTATTTCTGCTGATTTACAAGGGATGTGCCAGTAATAACAAACCATGTAAATACATTAAAAAATCTTCACTTCTTACTCTTTAAAAAATAAAAGACAAAATGAAGAAAATAAATTTGCCTCAATAAGAAAATTGCTTTTAAGACCAAAAAGAATCAGTCACTTCTAATCTGCTTGTTCTGCATAAGGATTCAGTGCAATTATAACCTTCATGGTGTATAAAATGACACACTCAGCTCAGCACAACCTAAAATAACTATCAGTACCCCTGAAATTTTGAAAGCAATGGAGTCATGATATAAGAAACCCTTTAAAGCACATTTTACTTGCTCAACAGGTTTCCTGTCAGATACAAACTCATCTGCAAAATTCTGTTATTAACTTAACAAACCTGTCAAAAACCGCTCAGAAACCCTTTCTGCACTGCTTAGCACATCTTCAGACACTGGTTTTTTTGCTGTTCAAAACTTTAATTCTAAAGTTTGTACTGACTGTAAACATACTTTAAATGTTGTACCTCCTATTTTATGGGACTCCCTACAGAGACTCCTTCAGTTACAATATGTAAGTCTATAGGTTCTCCTCTTTACTAATTCTTTCTTGAACCATTCTTCTGACATTAATCATCTAAACTGTACATTTCTTTACTGTCTAACAACTTCATTGTATTCCTGTTTACATCATTTCCAACCTTCTCCTAGTCCATCCATCCATCCATCCATTGTCTCCCACTTATCCGAGGTCGGGTCGCGGGGGCAGCAGCTTGAGCAGAGATGCCCAGACTTCCCTCTCCCCGGCCACTTCTTCTAGCTCTTCCGGGAGAATCCCAAGGCGTTCCCAGGCCAGTCGAGAGACATAGTCCCTCCAACGTGTCCTGGGTCTTCCCCGGGGCCTCCTCCCGGTTAGACGTGTCCGGAACACCTCACCAGGGAGGCGTCCAGGAGGCATCCTGATCAGATGCCCGAGCCACCTCATCTGATTCCTCTCGATGCGGAGGAGCAGCGGCTCTACTCTGAGCCCCTCCCGGATGACTGAGCTTCTCACCCTATCTTTAAGGGAAAGCCCAGACACCCTGCGGAGGAAACTCATTTCAGCCGCTTGTATTCGCGATCGGTCACTACCCATAGTTCATGACCATAGGTGAGGATAGGAACATAGATCGACTGGTAAATTGAGAGCTTTGCCTTGCGGCTCAGCTCCTTTTTCACCACGACAGACCGATGCAGAGCCCGCATTACTGTGGATGCCGCACCAATCCGCCTGTCGATCTCACGCTCCATTCTTCCCTCACTCGTGAACAAGACCCCGAGATACTTGAACTCCTCCACTTGGGGCAGGATCTCGCTACCAACCCTGAGAGGGCATTCCACCCTTTTCCGGCTGAGAACCATGGTCTCGGATTTGGAGGTGCTGATTCTCATCCCAGCCGCTTCACACTCGGCTGCAAACCGATCCAGAGAGAGCTGAAGATCACGGCCTGATGAAGCAAACAGGACAACATCATCTGCAAAAAGCAGTGACCCAATCCTGAGCCCACCAAACCGGACCCCCTCAACGCCCTGGCTGCGCCTAGAAATTCTGTCCATAAAAGTTATGAACAGAATCGGTGACAAAGGGCAGCCCTGGCGGAGTCCAACTCTCACTGGAAATGGGTTCGACTTACTGCCGGCAATGCGGACCAGGCTCTGGCACCGATCGTACAGGGACCGAACAGCCCTTATCAGGGGGGCCGGTACCCCATACTCTCGGAGTACCCCCCACAGGATTCCCCGAGGGACACGGTCGAATGCCTTTTCCAAGTCCACAAAACACATGTAGACTGGTTGGGCAAACTCCCATGCACCCTCCAGGACCCTGCTAAGGGTATAGAGCTGGTCCACTGTTCCGCAACCAGGACGAAAACCACACTGTTCCTCCTGAATCCGAGGCTCGACTATCCGACGGACCCTCCTCTCCAGGACCCCTGAATAGACTTTTCCAGGGAGGCTGAGGAGTGTGATCCCTCTGTAGTTGGAACACACCCTCCGATCCCCCTTCTTAGAGGGGGGGACTACCACCCCGGTCTGCCAATCCAGAGGCACTGTCCCTGATGTCCATGCGATGTTGCAGAGGCGTGTCAACCAAGACAGTCCTACAACATCCAGAGCCTTGAGGAACTCCGGGCGTATCTCATCCACCCCCGGGGCCCTGCCACCAAGGAGTTTTTTGACCACCTCGGTGACCTCAGTCCCAGAGATGGGGGAGCCCACCTCTGAGTCCCCAGGCTCTTCTTCCTCATTGGAAGGCATGTTAATGGGATTGAGGAGGTCTTCGAAGTACTCCCCCCACCGACCCACAACGTCCCGAGTCGAGGTCAGCAGCGCACCATCCCCACCATATACAGTGTTGACACTGCACTGCTTACCTTCTCCTAGTGAATATTTTAATTTCTTGAGATGGTGTATACTGTCAGGAGTGCTATATAAATAATCATGAATTAAGACTGCTTTAAATCAACAAATGAAGAGTATGTGATATGAATTTTATGATAGGAGGCATGGATGCACACTGGTTAGCGCCATTGCTTCAAGAGCCACACAGTCTTAGGTTTATAGTCCTGTCACTGTATGTAATTGTTTCAGTCTTCCTGCACACATGTGGGATTACTCTAGATCCTTCGCTTACCCCTATTGTCCAAGGAAATGCAATTTAAATTGACTTGTGACTCAAAATTGGTTTGATGTGACTAAAAGTTATGGTGGCCAAAAATGTATTCTAAAAATAATCTACACAAAGTGCAGACCAAGAAAAGAAAAACAGAAAAAATATTAAAATGAATCTAAGGAATATCAAAGAAATTTGAGTGACATATATAAAAATTGCACACAACTACTGGGCCAGTGTGTAATATTTTAGAACCAGAGTTGTGGTAGTTACTCAAAAAAAGCACAAACTACCAATAACTTCCCTTACATTGTAACGGGATTTACATTACATTACTTTATTTTTACATTATTTTTTAAATCCTTAAAAATATGAACCAATTAGAAAGTATTATAATGACAAGTACAGTACTACAAGTACTGAAGAATGACACCCAAATGGAAGAAAAAAAACAGTCACAATGAATAATGTGAACTTAGCAGTTAAAAAGTAATAATAATAATAATTCATTACATTTATATAGAGCTTTTCTCAGTACTCAAAGTACACTATATGACTTATATTAGCACTGTGCCATTTCAAATATATGAACCTGCCAATAGTTAGTTCACAAAAAGCATTCTTAGACTCTTTTACTGTGTGATTCCCAGTTGGAGGAATGGGCTGCCCACCTCTATATGAAATGTTGATTCCCTCAGTGTATTTAAGAAGCAATTGAAGAACCATCCATTCTGTGAATATCTGTCGAATTGAAAAGAGAAAAAAATAACCTTGCTATGCAATATTTTTATATTGTTGGTTAATTTGTTGTTTAAGTTTAATTACGGTATTGATTGAAATCTAAAGATTTCAAATTATTAGTTATTACATCTCTTCACTTGTGGCAGCCAATTTTTGTTACCTGTCCTATTACACTTGCTGAACAAACAGACACTAGCCTAATGTTACTCAGTTATGTTTACCTCTTTTGTAAGTCGCTTTGAATAAAAGCATCTGCCAAGCAAATAAATGTAAATGTAAATGTCATATGTCTGCTCTATATATATAAAATCCTAAGCCTAAAAGTGCAACGATTTTATGTCACTTTTTTGTCACGCTTTAAATCGGGCTTATTTTAAAACCTACATATATATGCTTGGTATCATTCTTTTCAGAATTTATCAAACTTTGATGTGATGTTGTTAACATTTTCAGAGTCTTATTCCATTTTTAAATTATAAACTAAAAAATATCGAGAACTCAGGTCCCGTGGGACAAGAGTTTGTGCCAAGAGATTTAACCACGCCCAGGGCAGGAAATAAAAGACAAAGAGTAGGACAACTGCTGTACAGGCTTTTAAATGTTCGAAGCGCCACCCTAGATGCAGATCACACGGCACGGCAGCAGCAGCAAGCCAGCAGCTGATCGAGCAAAGAGGAGGTAAAAAAAAAACTATTTGTTTCCCATTGTATCACTGTTTAAGATGGGGGTTTCAGAAGAGCGAACAAATTTCTTTGGGGTGCGTTCAGCCCCCCTCTTCACAACACGAGCGGCAGAGACGCAAAGTGGCTGGCGCATAGCTGGGGGTTGGCGAGTGATTTGAGCAGGGGGAACCCCCTAGTTTAATTATAAAAGTTCCATGACACACAACATGGTTCACTTTGCTTCACCTTCCTTTAACTAGAATTAAATTCTCCCCATTAACGAAATTATTTCAATGTTTTCTGAAACTGGAAACTTGTTATTTTTCAAAGTAAAACTTGAAATCTTGATTTCTTAATAATGACTGATTCTATCTTAATACAATCCCAAAGTAAAATAAATCACACAATGTCATAAAATAATGCAGAAGTCCAAGGTAAAATTGGCAGTGTCATAAAATTCAATATACTTTACACCTGCATTGTAACAGTGCTCATAAGCAGTACAATTTGGGCAGGGGACACCGATTCGGAAGCAACACTCACCATCTTGAACATTATAAAACTGGAATGCCTGCATTTCAAAGCATTTACAACATTTACCATTTTAACATTTAACATTTGTTAACTTGGAAATGTGTAATGCAATTCCAGTTATTTTGGAAAATGTAATGTGATTACAAGAATTTTAACTGTAATGTATTACACTACTTAGTTGCTAGAAAATTTACTCAGATTATAGTACATTTGCCCTTCATAATATTTGCAGGGGATTGGTTTCAAAATCCACCGCAGATACCAAAATTCCTGGCCGTTCTGTCCCTGACTGAACATGACATAGTGTTTGCACATTATTTAAGGTATATGGTAGGATGTGTGTAGGTAATCTCTAGATTAGTAATAATACCTGATGCAACATAAATGCTATGTAAATACTGTATTGCTTAGAGAATAATGACAAGAAAAAAAGCTGTATATGTTCAGTAAAAATGCAACAATCATAGCCTAACTACGTGGTAAACTTTAAGAAACAAAGTAAAATGTTCTTTCTTTAACATTTCTAGATTACTTTGTTTAATGAACTGAAACAGAAATGCATAGAATAAAACACAGAATATTTAAACTACAAGTACGTACAGAAAATAAAATTATAAATTGAGAAAATATAAATTTATTCTCAAGTAGTGAACGAATGAGGCTGAGACTTAGGCCAGGTTTATACTTCACGCAACTCATGCTGCAGTGGAGGCTCCTGCTACGCAAGCGTTTTACTGTTTATACTTGCGCACGTACTTTTCGTACATCTGGAGGAATCCAGCAGGTGGCAGTGCGAGATATTATCACGGTGAGAACAAGTTTGGCTTCTCTGTGTTGTGAATTGCCTGGAACACTCATTAAATTCCAATGACACCTTACCGCAATATCTCTGAAAAGGAAATTTAATGATTAAATCCATCAATCCAGGGATGTGTCCATTCCAGCTAGCATTGGGCACGAGGCAGAAACAATCCCTGGACGGAGCCTCAGCTCATCGCAAGGTGAATACAAGCACACACATATACTAGCGTCATTTTAGCGGCACCAAATCTGCATATCATTTGAAGGAAACTGGAGCACAATGTGGAAACCCAGCAGGAAATACCAGCGACGTGACTCCCTGCGAGACAGCAGTGCTACCGCTTCACCACCGTGTCACCCCCATGTGTGTAATTATTAACAGTATTCATTATTTAAACGAAATTAACAATTCATCTGTAAAATGTAACATACATACTTTAATGCATTTCACCATGAAAGTGATATCAAGTATAAATCAAAAGATTTGGAATATCATACATTTAATGTGTTCTGTGTGGTGATCTATTGCTGCTTGCCGCAGCTGTACGGGTCCAAGAAGCGCGTAGCGATTAAAAACTGGGAAAACGTTTACGATGGTCTGCTTTAATGATAAAGTAAACTACGAGATTTAAGTGGACATTTCGAGATTAAAGTCGAAATTTCCACTTTAATCACAAAATACACCTTTTCACCATGTCCTTATTTATTTTTTCTGTGGCTCAAATACAGCTCTGTACATTATGTTGCTGTTGTGAAGTTGCAAAAAAAAAAAAAAAAAAAAGTGAGACTTTTAAAATGTATCGTGTCATTACGATCTGGAATATGCAACGCTTGAATATAAAAGCACCACGAATGTATCTGTATGTTGGCATTTTGCTTCACCACATCGAACCATTCATCAAACATCGAAGCACGCACATCGATCCTATAAGATCTGCAAAGCAGCTTTCTGTCACATGTAGATTGTAAACAGAGACTCTGACGTCACATTCCGACTTTTATCACACTGCGCGTTCTGAGCAGGAAGTATAAATGAGCCTGTGAAATGGCGGGAGACTACAACAGGGTATGCTCACACATCACCAGAGGTGGCAAAAGTACACAAGTTCTTTACTCAAGTAAAAGTACAGATACTTGCGTAAAAAAAGACTCTGGTATAAGTACAAGTACTCATTCAACTTTTTTACTTAAGTAAAAGTAAAAAGTACAGGCTCTGAAATATACTCAAAATATAAAAGTAAAAAGTAGCCTCTTCAATAACGATTGTACAAGCAGTTTCTGTTCAGTGCTGACTGAAAAATCACAGTAAATTAATACAGCTTGAAAAATATCAAATCACTGTAACTTCAAATTACCAACAAAACAAAAACAGTATACTGATAATGAACATTGACATTGCTCCAGTGCTCACTTTTCAATATCAGCATGCCAATGTTGTCAGAAATTCCTTTATTTTTACCAAAATCTTTTATTCAACTTCAGCAGAATCTGGTTCTTAAAGTTCTCTGAGTCGAGGCGTTGCCCTTTTGGGTGTAAAAATAAGTCCTGCAGTGCTAAAAAGCCTCTCACAGGAAGCCGAGGCAGGTAATGGAGTGTTGAGCCTCAGAGACAACTTGCATATTGCTGGGAATGGGAATCACTATCGATAGACACATGCCCACCTTGTTTTCACAGTTGAGTCCCTGCTCCGTTCTTCTTTCTTGTTACGTCGTTTCCGTCTTGTTACGTCCGTCATGCGTGATTCACGCTGATTGATACTCTAGCACAGGGGTGCCCACACTTTTTCGTCTTGTGAGCTACTTTTAAAATGACCAGGTCGAAATGATCTACCTACATTAAATATATATATATATGTGTATATATTGAGTATACTTTATACATAAAATATATGTTGTTGTACCTTGCATAACTGAATAACCCTTATGGCACTATGACAATTCAATACATTGATGGTCATTACGGTATTTGGATTTAATAATCTTCATGTGGGAAAAGGCTGACTCGCATAAATAAGTAGAGCCGAATAATGCAGTCAAGGAGGTAGCACATTTCCTCATGTTTGGGTACTTTTCCTCTGTGAGTAAGTTCCAAAACTGTCCATGAGCCCCATACTTCAGCTGAATGTCATCCTGTAGTGTCAAAATCTCATCCTACACTGTAGAGGAGTTTTAGGTGAAACAGTGTTACAATTGTTGATGCGGGTGAATCACCCTCAACATCTTCCCTAAATGCAGCGTTTCTCAACCTTTAAGTATTTGCGACCCGAGTTTTCATAACAGTTTTAATCGCGCCCCCCCTAACGTTTTTTTGAAACCCTAATAAAATTTGTTCCTATATTTTTTGCTGCCAATACACCTCTACAAGTTTAAAATTTTCCTACGAATAGCGAAATTACGCCACATATGGCAACATTCGCGCCCCCTTTTGCTTTGTTGTGTCTACCTTTGCTTTTGAATTCAGCCAAGTGAAAAATGACGGCTGTCCGATTAACTGCAATTTTAGTTCCCTCTCCTTTCTCTTTCTCAAATCGCTTTTCGGAAGGAAGTCAGTTTCGTAGTTTTTATGAACAGTTCGAAAGTGCCTTTCCACATTTTCCTTCTTTGGAATATCAATGATAGGTTGACAGATCAGACAAACACACTTCGATTGTGACATTGTGAGAAAAAACAATCATCTTCCAATTCCGCATCCAGCCCATACCCCCTCAGCCCGAACAAATTTTTTTTTAAATCCCTTCTTTAGTCGATATAAATTGGAAGGCTAACTAGATCACTTAGACAGCCGAAGTTTTGCAGTAGCTCGCGTGTTTGTTTGTGTGTGCAAGATGACCAGTGTGTTAGAAGAAAAGAGATCTCAGATTGGCCGCCCTGTATGTCAATCAAGTGGCAAATGCCATAGGGAGGATATATGATATAGATTAACATTTAAAAAAAAAATTTTTGAATGCAACGCGATCTACCTGCACTACCTTTCCAATCTACTGGTAGATCGCAATCGACATATTGGGCACCCCTGCCCTAGCGGGATTGCCTTTCCTATATACCACTGGCCCATTCATTTTTAGGTTAAAATCGGTCATTATGCTGAGAACATGAAAGGATGAAAAATAGAAAAATACTT
The DNA here is from genome assembly GCF_900747795.2 of Erpetoichthys calabaricus. Lineage (NCBI taxonomy): Eukaryota > Metazoa > Chordata > Cladistia > Polypteriformes > Polypteridae > Erpetoichthys > Erpetoichthys calabaricus. Next base: position 73,534,447 of record NC_041400.2, on the reverse strand, counting down.
AATTCCTCACAAATACATTAAAACTAAAGTAATGGGCTTATTTTTAAAATGTAAGGAGTAAAAAGTACACATATATGTGTTAAAATGTAAGGCGTAAAAGTAAAAAGATGTCTGAAAAATAAATACTCAAGTAAAGTACAGATACCTCAAAATTCTACTTAAGTACAGTAACAAAGTATTTGTAATTCGTACTTCCCACCTCTGTACATCACACTACACATGTGGATTCAACATAGTGCTTGGTGTGCAGTTTTGCTTTTTGGAACTTTGCATGATTTTAGTTGAATCTGCTAATGCGGAACCTGCAGATACAGAGTGCTGACTGTCATGTGTTAGTTTGAACAGTGTTTCCCCAAACTGTTTACTAGAGGACATGACTTTCCCATCCATATTAAAAAGGATTATAGTTGGAACTAAAATCCACCTACAGAGCTATCCATCCATCTATTTTATAAACTTGCTAAATAGACTTTTAGTCATTAACTGCAGTCTGTCTTGGAAGGATTGGGTAGAACACAAAAACAAACCTTGGGTAGAGTATCTGTTTGGGAAAAAAACAATTTTTATAAAAATAAATATGTGATAGTTATCAAAGAAAACCACTAACTAATGAGTTTAGAAACATACAGACTGTATTATCATAGTGCCAATCTGAGATTTTAAATTGAGTTCCAGAGCCATAAAGATAATTATGCCTTTATTCAGGCTATGTTAGAAAGCTACAGGAAAACTGATAAGTCAAGTTCATGTTTGAAAAAGAGTGAGAATTGATAATCAATAAAACTTGATCTGGCAATTCTCTAGGTTAAAATCTAATATGATATCCAGTAACTTATGTCAAAGCTTACATGTGAACAAAACTGTAAAGCTGTCAAATCAAACACAGAACACTTCCAGAAGGCTTTGATATTGATTTAAATGATTGATTTTCACAAACAGGCACTGGATTTTGCTGGTTTTCCTAGGAAAGCGGCAGCATTTGAAAAATGCATCCAAACAGGGGGACCCTGAACTAAGTGACCCACAATCCCTCTAAGTCAATAAGGAAACTGTGAGACTTGGTTTCCAACAGATGGAGCCATGCACTCTCCATTCAAGTGGAAACGCTTTCCACCAGGAATAAAAGATGTGCACTATGGCACGAGTAGAGGAGCAGTGTACCTAAAAGCACACAATCCTTTATGCATCTTTGCAAAATAGTACAAAATGGGGTAGTAATATGATTTCAGATCAGCACCTTCTTACATTATTTGACTCTACTCTTCTTCATTTTAAGTGTACATCTTGAATTTGGTACATGTTGCAAAAAATGCATTTGTCCACAAAATATTAGCAACAGGACAGTGCACTGGTGAAAGAGTTAAGCACAGATCCCTCACATCTCCAGAGACTAGAGTTCAGCTTCCAGTTAGGTCATTGTCTCTGAGACGTTTCTCAGTAACTATTCATTTAGCCAAAAATTCAGTGCCAATGGCAATAACTTTGGTGTTACTTCCACAATCTGCTCCACTAACTTGTCATTGTCATTTAAAAACACACTCAACGTGGGGAATTAATGGATTGGCCTGTGAAAATCATAAATGAGACAATTCTACCACATTCCTGGATTCTTTAATATAGCAATGCCTCAGGGTCTACAATATGTGAAAGATGCTATTGAAAATTTATAATCTCCATCCATCCATCATCCAACTCGCTATATCCCAACTACAGGGTCATGGGGGTCTGCCGGAGCCAATCCCAGCCAACACAGGGTGCAAGGCAGGAAACAAATCCTGGGCAGGGGGCCAGCCCACCGCAGGTCACACACACACACACACACACACACACACACACACACACCAAGCACACACTAGGGACAATTTAGGATCGCCAATGCACCTAACCTGCATGTCTTTGGACTGTGGGAGGAGACCGAAGCACCCAGGGGAAACCCACGCAGACACGGGGAGAACATGCAAACTCCACGCAGGGAGGACCCAGGAAGCGAACCCAGGTCACCTAACTGCGCCACTGTGCCACCCATTTATAATCTCATAGACAGTAATTTATATTTTGTTAAAATGACCAGGGGCCTCATGCATAACGGCGTGCGTAGAATTCACACTATAACATGACGTAAGCACAAAAGCGGAAATGTGCTTATGCACAAAAAAATCCAAATGCATAAATCTGTGCGAACGCCAACTTCCACGTTCTTCTGCTCCATAAATCCCGGTCAACTTGAAAAGTAACGCACGTGCACGCACCTGCTGTCCCGCCCCGTCTCCTCCCAGAATTAGGCCTCTTTGCATATGCAAATCAATATAAATAGCCCTTAAGCTCAGTGTTCTGTGAAATGACAATGGCAAAAGCACGAGGGAAAATAGAAGGATTTCAGCGAATACCAAGTGGAGGCAAGGAAAAACTTACTATTTGTTGGTTTAAACAGTGGTATAAATAGCAAAAAGAAGTTGATCGAGTCACATAGCGTGTCGGAGAAACTCGAAAGCTCAAGTTCACAAAATCGCACAGTGCCCGAAATAAAAAAGAAGTTGTCACATATCAAAGTTGCCATGAAAAGGCGAGTCGTAGCCCACCGTCTGAGGGTCATATGAAAGCTCATTTGGGTACAAAGAAAAAAAAATAGGCACACAGTGAGGAAAAAAGCATGAAATGTCAGCTTTAATCTTGAAACTTCCACTTTAATCACGTAGTTTATTTTTTCATTAAAGCAGAATATCATAAACTTCATCTTAAAATCGTTTCATTTACTAGTTTCTCAAATTCCACCGTAACTAAAGTAGCACGTTAAATGCTTTGTTTTGTATTTGATCTTCTATGTGCTCTATGTGTGTGAATCATTACGTGCTTCCAGGCTTTCTCTTCCTCCGACAGGACACAGAATCCATTACATTCGTAATATTACAGCTCTTTGAATAATTAAAATACTGAGATGTATACGTGATATCATTTTCATGATGACAGGAGTTAAAGCATGTTATTAAACATGGGAACACAGTGGTGCAGTGATTGTTCATGTTTCACGCAAGATGCCTGCTGCGCCGTGCACGACCTTCGATGAAATACTTTATTATAGCAGTACTGTCTCTTTCAAAAGTACTAACTCCCAATTCCTGTCCTTACTTTTCTTTCTCCAAATACCCAATTGCCACACAATCAGCTCTGTAATAGACATTAAGCCATCTGTAAGTTTAGAATGCCGATTCTTCAAAACTTTTAAGGAACATTGAAATATCTTCGTAGTACGTGATTAATTATTCTATCCATCTATCCTTCCAGCACCAGCAAGAATACAGCGCGAGGCAGGAAAATCCGTGAACAGAGTGCAAGGTCCTTGCTAGCTCTGCAGCACTGTGTCCTCACATGTTTAATTATTAACAATATAGATCATTTAAATTAAGTTAAAGTTTTATCTGTACTAGGGGGCTTCGCCCCCTGCTCGCTTCACTCGCCAACCCCCGTATTTGGTTTTCTGGATACACACTTTTAAGATTTTTTTTTCTTTGAATTGTTGCTATTTCATTAGTTTCACTTTTATTTCAGAACTTCTTTAAAAACAATATTTATAATCTTGCGAGTCCCAATATGCTTAATCTTTTTAATGAGGTCAGGATAGGTTTCTGTTTGGAATTTCAGCACAGACAAAGCAATCTACATCATCAGCAGTTAATTTTTTTTTACAAAGTAAAAAAGTAAGTAGAGTTCTGCATTTGGCTCCTGTCTGTAAAGTCATGCTATTTTCCTCTCACAGTTCCAAAAGTACATGGGGTTACCAAGGTGATACCCCAGCTTTTGTCTAGGTTTTTGTACAAGGGCTAGACAGAACGTTTTTGACTCCTGGGGTAAATGTAGCTTTTTAAATAAGCAGACAGATAAATATATATACATGAACAAAGTAACCAATAAATGCATGTGCGGTAAACTCCGTTTTTGAAATTCTCAACATTCTTTATTTGTCACATCCATAGTTATACAGGACAACACGCAGTGAAATGCATCCTGATCCGCTTATCAAAAACTGTGCAAAGTTAGATGAATATCAGTTAGATTAACAAAAAGTCATAGATTGAAAGATAACAGTATAGTAGAACATAATAAATAAGTAAAAATATGTGAATAAAGTAGAATTAAGTGTTAAGGTGCAATAGTGTAGTAATTATTATGCAAAACCAAAGTTAGACTGGCAAATAGTTAAATGAGGCAGTTTGTTTGTTTGCGCTACTGCGATCTTTACTTTCTTTTTTTATATTTTCTAATTTTCCTACTTTCATATCCTTTAACTTTCTCCACATGTGTATAGTGCCGTTTTTTTGGGGTTTTTTTTAGCCTTTCTAATTTCACTGATTTCATAGTCTCTAACCTGCTCTGCATGTGTTTAATTACTTTAAGTTTAATTACTTTCCTTATTTTCTGAATTTGCACCTCGATTATTTTTTTTTTGCTCTTTTTTCTGTCCAACGCATTTGAGTCTCTTTTCTCTGCGCTGCTTTCTTCTTCGCTTAGATGTCGACATTTAATTTATAACGTACCTTATACGCTTTCTATGCGCCGAGAGCCCTGGATCTGTGTGTGCTCAAATCCTTCACAAGACTGAATATTTTGCTACCTATTGTCCTATTTGATAGATTGTAAGTAGGGCGTGTCTTTGATCTCGCGGGTAGACAGAATGACTTCGTCCGTTCATTGGTAATTCCATTAAATGCCATCCGCTTTCCATTGCACTAACGTATCGAGTATCTAAATATGCTTGAACTTCGTCCTGTGCTTGTTCTTTCGATAAAGTTACACGTACTCTATCGTGTCCTTTATGAATGTACTTGTAGATGTACTTAATACTCATCACTGATTCACAATACTCGGCATTAATATGACAGTCGAATCTTTTTAGTAAATATGGGTTATATGGTACAATCATTGAATTATCGATCATCACAATTTTTTCATCTTTCTTTCCGTGATAAGTGTGTTTTTCGTGACGATTATCTCTTCGGCGATAGTCTGGAAAGCCAGCCATAGTCATATCTGTTGTTTGAACGAAAGCTTTTGGAAATTTTTTTAAACACTTTTTTTCTTTCGAGTCCCAACATGCTGAATCTTTTAAATGAGGCCCGTGAGACATGTGTTTAATGACTTTGTACCGTAATTCAGGATAGCTTTCTCTGTTTGGAATTTCAGCACAGACAAAACGGTCGACATCATAAGTTCGTAGTCTCTCTCGTTTTACTCTGGGGAGGGGGGCTTTGTTCTGTAACCTGCTCTCCATGTGTTTGTCCCTGTTCTTTAACCTCTTTATGTCGTTTTACTTTGTTTCCTACTGTGACGGTTGGGGGGGCTTTGTGTGGCGCCTGCACACGTGCGTAGTCTCTCCTGTTTCACTCTGGGGGGGGGGGCTTTGTGTGGCACTTGCGCACTATGTCTTTTGCGTCCACGGGCAGGTCCCTGCGTCCATATCCGGTTTACCATTCTCATTTAGTAATATGGATTAGTTTGACCATTCTGTGGACCATTATATTGTTACAGGTTAATTACAATCAGATGCATTAAACTAATAAACAATATGCGGTTAATTTCAGTGTATTTATAAAGCCGCGTCAGGGATGTGGATCTGAAAAAGAAAGGGTAACCACACAGGAACAGTAGCACTGCTTTGACGCTGGGTGCCGCCAGTCTGCAAAACCGAGTGGAGAACTTGCGTACGCCAGGGTATGAGCTACTTTACGCCAAGTTTAGGTTTTATACATCGCGATTTGAACGTGGAAACGTTCTTATGCAACATTTTTGTGCGTACGCACCATTTATACATGAGGACCCTGATCTTTAATTAAAAATATGGTAAAGCAGAAATCGGAAAACAATTACTTAACACCAAAATGTAAAGAAAGTTTTAAGAAAAAGGAAAGTTTTCAATGATGGTAAGCATCCAAAATTCACAAAAGTGATCCTAATTGAAAAAAGACACAACTGTCCTCTTCACCTTGTGAAGTTAGCGCTACCTAGCGCCCAACCCGGCACAGACTCACTCCAGAGGTACGTCCAACACCTGTGGCCCCAATGTGACCCAGGAGGGCTGCCACCACACGTTCCGGGGGACGTAGAGTGCATCCCATGGCTGCTCCCCCAGATCCAGTGTTGAAGGGGCATCCCGAAAGGCATGGGACCCGGCCGCCCATCACAGCCTCCATAAGATCTTCATTTCCAAAATTACTATTAAGTAATTAAGTAAGTGAAGCTTTAGTGTTTCCACCAGTGAAAATGCAGTTTTTCAAGGGCATCTCCCAGGCAGTTCTCTACTCTAGCTTACACCCCATGGTTCACCCTTTTCTCACCATTTAATTTGGGCAGAGGTCTCTGTCATAGACATAAATCCACAACAGTAAACAATGTGTGCACAGAAGGAAAAATGATGGCGGGTTCACATTCACTGTCTCATTTTCTGGAACATTCTTGCCTTCTCCAGAATTGCTTGCAGGGAATTTCAGGCTTACATATGCAGGAAAAAGATTTCAATGGGTTATTTACAGGGATTACAAAAGTATTTTCATTTCTGAAAGCAAATTGAGGTTGTAACATTCTTCTATTTAATCCCACGGGCAAAGCCTACGTTTGAATTTTTCCCATTGACTATAAATAAACCAAAGACAGCGGTCTCATAGAAAATGGTCCAACATTTTTTATTCCATTATGGCCTTTAAAAGAAGAATAAAGAATTCTTGCCATCTTCTTTGTACACATGATGTGTTCTCCTGTTTGGATTTGCTTTTCACAGTGAGAACTGTATATCTTGAAGGCACAGGAACTGGACTTGAAATTCCAAATGTCAGTCACAGGTACACCTCCCATCTTTTTCTCAAGAACATCTCAAACTGCCTAATCAAGCTGATACTTAGAGGTAAGGTCAATTACATGCATGAATGGATGTTTTGTGAAGCTAAACTGGGTTACTCTAATCAGAAAATGAATGAATGAATGCTTTATTAGTTGGTTAGGAGATTTAATCTGAAATAAAATCAGTCAGGCAATTAATTAATGTGTGTTTTAAATAGTGACACCCACTGTATGAACCAGCACCACACACTTTTCACAAGAGTATCCAATTGAAAAGGCACATTAATAAAATCGAGCAAGTCAGAAACAAGAATACAAACTTCATAGAAAAAAAATTCAAAATGAAATGATATTAAGAATACAGAACATTGCAACATGGAAATAGAAATCAATTGACATTTGAGAAGCTGTAATAGAGTAAAATATGGTTAATGATGAAAGAATCATTCAGGAAAGAAATCATTGTAACACTGACGAGTTCAGTATAATGTTACAATTAATCGAGCCTCACTAACAGAGTTACAGAGGTAAAGAAGTATTTATCAAGAGCTTTTATTGTAAATTTGGAGCAATGAGAAGACTGGCAAGAAATGGTTTTATGTGTTTTATATAAGTTGTATATATTCTGGAGTGTTGTGGGTAACAGTATTTTAAATTTGAAGCTAATAGTATATCTTTATCAATACAAATTACTTAAAACGTTCTCTGGTTGGATATGAGTAAACAACTTGTGTGTCATGCATGCGTGACTGAGGGTCACCTTCCAGGGACATCTAGGGTATGTGGTACCACCCCTGGACAAGAAGGAGCACTTTCACTAACAGTCTTGCCTCCTTGGTCCCTCATAGCCTCGAGAAACCATCCTTTCAGGACAACAAAGCCAAGGAAGCCCCGCCCCTTCTCTGTCTGCTATAAAAGGAAGAAGCTCCCGGAAATTGGCATCTAATTTCAGACCTGGCCACGATAGCGAATGTTCAAGAAATAAAGGAAAAAAAAGAGAAAGTGTGACATGGAGAAAGCCCTGATTGAAGATAATTGTCCCTAACAAAGAGCGCTTGCGAGCATGTATTTTTTGTTAATTTTCTTATTTTTGTTGGAACTAAACATGGTTTTGCCCAGATGGCACACCAAGCTTTTGACTTTTGCCCTGCCTCATCATTTGCCCCACTACATGCAGAAATTGGGCTACAGAATGGGCTCTTCAAGCATCATACACAGAGAGAAAGAGAAACCCACAATGACAATAGAAGGTCATCGCTACAATGTAAAAGTTTTTTGGTACAGTTGCTGCAGAACTTGGTTGATTTCCTTCTAAAACTTTGTCCAGTAAGCTCAAAAGCACAAATTCACAAAGTCACAGAGAAAACCATAACTATTTGGTCTGAGCAAAGATGGCTAGCTTACCATAAGATACAACCATGGCATCTTTCTCTTCAATTGCCAATGGGAGATTTGTTGTTTATTTTTCTTTCTTCTTCCTCTCTAAATTTATTTCTGGCTGTTCTCTGCTCCCAGACCAATTTCCTTTACTTATTATTGTTATTTGTTTGTTTGCTTGTTCCTGCATATTTGGTCCTTGTGACTGTATGAATTATTTGTACAGGGCTCTAGGGGTAGGGTGAGGGGTTATTAGTTATATATCTTTGTTAGTTTTGGATGCTGATGTTGGGGTGGGAGGATTGGGGGTTGGTGGGTGCCATTTAAGGTCTTGTATTTTATTATGTTGTCATTTCTCTTTCTTAATAGATATATTATTCTTGTACCAGATACAAAGATACCATAAAAGACTAATGGGAAGCCAAAGGAATTTTTCCGTTATAATATATTGTGGTAACTTTAATACTATATGAGGGCCCCAGTTGCCTAGTGAAAGAAGCCGCCATAGGAGACAGACCCTGTAAAATAAAGTGAATTCAGAAGTGTGGGTTGTTCAGTGGCCATTATGGACCACTAACCCTATCTAGAGTAGAATTTAAAAAGCTGCTCCTGGCCTGGAATAGTTCAGTCTTGAGGTAAAGGAAGGACAGGGATTTGAGGGTGGGGAACAGAAAATGACAAGGATAGTGCTGTAGATTGTACTTTAGAGGTGATAAATGGATTATTTTATGATAAATGGATTATTATTATCTGACAGATAGGGTTAAATATGACTCTAGTAAAACCTATTGGGGCTATAGAGTGTGGACTTGCATTTATGTTTCTGGTATCAACCTACCTTTCTTGTGTTTATTTGGGTTCCTCTGCTTTACTATTTAGTAATGTTTGGAATAGAGCGATGCTTTCATTGGGGTTGGAGAGATGTCTAGATGGTGATCTGTAATCATAATTGATTATCATCACCTATATCATTAATAATGCATAGACCTTAGGTGCATAAAGTAGAATGGAAGTTGCTAACTAACAATTTACTAGTGGCATTGCCAGAGACAATTAACATGTTTAAAAGCTGAACAAAGATGTGGTGATAAGAAAATATAATTATGAGAAGAGGAAGCTTGAGAACAAGCAAACTAAGAAATCAGTGAATGTTTAAACAAGTTTAAAAAGCTGCTTCCCAGTTCACAAAGCAAATTACTAAAATTTGAATTGCACCAAAATCTAGTCAACAGTAAAGCACTACTAAAGTTCACTGTCATTCTCAAAGAACGGAATAATTATTTGTACAACACTGAAAAACTGTGATCATTAAAGTGGAAAAAACAATTATGAAAACACTACAGCTAAGTTCAGAAATCTGTGGTCTCCTGAATTAGTTCAGAATCCACGTAACAAGGGAAATCTGCAGCAGCATTCCAGAAAAATCATAAAAAATTACTCTATATAACTCCCATTCAAAACACTGTAGAGGAGCTCAGTAAATTTTTAAAAACTGTCATGTTACATATTTTCTGCACAACAAAATGTGGAATGGGTTATTTGATATTAATGTAGATGCACGCAAAAGCATATATTTTATGTACAACCCCAATTCCAATGAAGTTGGGACATTGTGTAAAACGTAAATAAAAACAGAATACAATGATTTGCAAATCCTTTTCAACCTATATTAAATTGAATACACTACGAAGACAAGATATTGAATGTTCAAACTGATAAACTTTATTGTTGTTTTGCAAATCTTCACTCATTTTGAATTTGATGCCTGCAACACGTTCCAAAAAAGCTGGGACAGGGGCAGCAAAAGACTGGGAAAGTTGAGGAATGTTCAAAAAACACCTGTTTTGAACATTCCACAGGTGAACAGGTTAATTGGAAACAGGTGTTTGTCATGATTGGGTATAAAAGGAGCATCCCCAAAAAGGCTCAATCATTCACAAGCAAGGATGGGGCAAGGTTCACCACTTTGTGAACAGCTGCATGGGCAAATAGTCCAGCAGTTTAAGAACAACGTTTCTCAACGTACAATTGCAAGGAATCTAGGGATTTCATCATCTACTGTCCATAATATCATCAAAAGATTGAGAGAATCTGGAGAAATCTCTGCACGTAAGCGGTAAGGCCGAATACCAACACTGGATGCCTGTGACCTTCGATCCCTCAGGCAGTACTGCATTAAAAACCGACATCATTCTGTAAAGGATATTACCACGTGGGCTCAGGAATACTTCAGAAAACCATTGTCAATTAACACAGTTCGTCGCTACATCTACAAGTGCAAGTTAAAATTCTACCATGCAAAGCGAAAGCCATATATCAATAACACCCAGAAACACCACCGGCTTCTCTGGGCCCAAGCTCATCTGAGATGGACTAACGCAAAGTGGAAAAGTGTGCTGTGGTCTGACGAGTCCACATTTCAAATTGTTTTTGGAAATCATGGACGTCGTGTCCGGAAAAGGACCATCTGGATTGTTATCAGCGCAAAGTTCAAAAGCCAGTATCTGTGATGGTATGGGGATGTGTGAGTGCCCATGACATGGGTAACTTACGCATCTGTGAAGGCACCATTAATGCTGAAAGGTACATACAGGTTTTGGAGCAACATATGCTGCCATCCAAGCGATGTCTTTTTCAGGGACGTCCCTGCTTATTTCAGCAGGACAATGCGAAGCCACATTCTGCATGTGTTACAACAGCGTGGCTTCGTAGTAAAAGAGTGCGGGTACTAGACTGGCCTGCCTGCAGTCCAGACCTGTCTCCCATTGAAAATGTGTGGCGCATTATGA